>NW_009936681.1:10857-29695 GCF_000696875.1 Nestor notabilis
ATAGGAAGATGGTAAAGTTAGTGAATTTTCCTGAGAGGTCAGGAAGACCTGACTGAGCTACAAAAAGAAGCAGCTGATGCTTTTATCCTTACTGCTGGATCTTGCCTGTGAGTGTCCTGGTTTCCCCTAGCTTTATGTGGTATCTCTTCCCACCACGCTGTAGCTGGTGCTCAGAAGTTTCTCCTATGGAAGCTATACTTCTGTACTCTCCTGTGTTCAGTTTTGCTATTTCTTGGGAACAGAAACAGCTCAAAGCCATGAGTAGTCTCACTTCGTGCATAAAGGTGGGCTGTTGCTGGCTGACGAGAAGTGTTCCTGGATGTCTTCTGCTGCTACATGGTGGAGCATCTCAGGATCATGCATTTCTGTGAGGAGAGACAAATACAAGGCAGGAGCAGAAGCAGAAGGCAATATAAGCACACCTCATACTTTTTTTGTATGCTGCTCCTCTTAACAAGCTGCATGAATGTTAGGCTTTTTGCATTTTAGGCAGTTTTCCTATGCAGATAATCATCACTGTGTACAGCAAAGGTAACATGTACCTAAAGATTTTGCGTGTAACAGGAAATTCTGATTATGAAGTGATGAGGCAATTTTACCTTTCCAGTTCAAATTCAGCATTATTCTTACTGGTGTTATTGCTGTTTAGCTATTAATAGCAGGCTTCTGAGCATGCCATGAGGCTTGCTTGCCTTACTGTATCTTAGACCCTAGTATGCATTAGTGTCTGCTTTTTGCATCCACTGCTCACTGTACTGCTTATCATCTGACTCTGCTGTGCCTGGGAATATTTTGATAACAGCAATGGTGGTGTGCTTGGTCTGGCAGATGGCCAGGGTATCACTGCTGTTTCTGTGCTGCTGTACTACACAGGCTGGAACCCCGGTATGAACTTGAGTTGAATGGACTTCAAACTGTGGATGAGTCTGTGTAGGAGCAGGACACCCCAAAAGGTCTGTGGCAGTAAATAAGTCCACACCAGAGCAGGTACATCTCAAAGTCTCTGTGTCCATGGTTATGGACACAGCAGGCGTACTTCTGAAGTGATTGTGGCCCAAGGATAAGTCCATGCTGTAGAAGGTACATCTCAAAGCACCTGTGGCTGTGAGTAAGTCCATGCTGCAGCAGGTACACCTTGAAGCATCAATGTCTGTGCATGAGGTCATGCTGGAGCCTCTCAAAGCATGTGGCCATGTATAAGCCCACAATAGAGCAGGTACACTGCTGGAGGGATGGCAGCCATGGGTAAGGCTATGTTGGAGCAGGTTTACTTCTGAAGGGACTGTGGCTGTGGTTAAGGCCACGCTGGAGCAGGTATATCTCTGAAGGCATTGTGGCCCATGGAGAAGGCCATGCTGGAACAGGTGCACCTCAAAGTGACTGTGACAGTGAATAAATCTGTGCCACAGCAGCTATACCCCTGGAAAGACTGGCTACTAGATAAGGATTCACTTAGAGCCAGTACAATCCTAAGGAACTGGAGTCTGTGGATAAGTCCAAGCTAAACCAGGGGCAAGGAGAGAAGTTCATTGCAATGCTAAATCCTATAGTCTGGTCCAAAGGGACCAGGGTTGGAGATTTTAATGGACATACCTTTAAAATAGTATAGACCATGATCTGAATTGCATATTATAGGAATTATTGTAGCAGGAACCACCTGAACCAATGAAGCACAAGCCTCACAAGAAGCAGTGCAAGTGCAGCCATGACACAATCTGAGCTGGCTTTGGTGCCCAGTAACTCCACAAAACACACCACCTCTCCTGTCCTGAGTGACCACCATAACAGGTGGAGCCCAAAGTCATAGACTAAGTGAACTCTATGGACATTTTATGGGCATGTTACAGACATTTCACAGGGGTGGTTCATGGACCAAGGGAATGATATCTGCATATTGTATCAAAGGATAGCAAGGGGAATGGTGGTTAATGAGGCTGCATGGGATAGTGTGGTGCCTGAGCATGATGTAAATGGTAGGGACTAAGGGGTGGAGACTGTGATGGTTTGGGCCATAATACAGTTAATTTTCTTCATAGTAGCTAGCATGGGACTAAGTTTTGGATTTGTGCTGAAATTAGTGTTGAAAATACAGAATTTTTTTCATTATTGCAGAGACAAGACGTTTTCTGCTTCTCACCCCATCCCACTAGTGAATAGGCTGAGGGGGCATCAGAAGTTGTGAGGGGACACAGCCAGTACAGCTGATCCCAACTGACTCAATGGATAGCCCAAACCATATAACTTTATGCTTAGCATATAAAGTTGGGGAAAGAGGAAGAAAGGGGTATTGGATGGGGGAGGTGTTCAGTGTGATGGTGTTTGTCTTCCCAAGTAAATGTTCTGAATGATGGAGCCCTGCTTTCTTGGAGATGGCTGAACACCTGCCTGCCAATGGGAAATGGTGAATGAATTCCTTGTTTCACTTTGCGTGTATACACGTCATGTGCTTTACCTATCAACTGTGTTTATCTTAACCCATGAGTTTTCTCACTTTTGCTCTTTTTATACTCTTCCCCATCCCACTAGGGAGGAGTGAGCAAGTGGCTGTGTGGTGCTTAGTTGCTTAGTCCTGGGTTAAAACAGTGGGGTTAAAACACCAGGGCTCACATTTTATTTCATTTTAGCATATATAAATATACAATCCATGGCACCCTATGAGTACTTGAGCATTTTGAAATTATCAAAAGAAGGGATAGTTGTTAAAGGGAAAAGCAAATAAGAAATAGAGATACTTTATATACATCAGCTAGACTCTCTGTAAGCAGCCTGGCACAAGTCATCCTTTAATAGAGCTGTAAGAATAATTAATTTTTCAGTTCAGTGGTCAAACCGAAAAACTGTGAAGGAGGAAGGAGAAGAGGTGAGGTGGGAAGAAACAAGGAGAAACGTTTGGGTTAACCTTAAATAACAATTTCTCATCTTGTCTTACTGAAGCGAAACAAACACATGTATTATCTGTTCCTTTGAAAAATGGCTCTAGCTGAGTTTCTAAACAAAATCTTCTTCTAGAAGCAGGGTCTGAAGATCCTGCCTAGGTGGTGGTGACACAGGACATTTTTACTTTTCTGAAATGTCTCCTTCACCTTTCCGTTCCTGGCCAAGCCCACCCAATACATTTACTGTTAGTGTGCAAAGACCTTCATTAAACATGTAATCTGTTAAAACCTGCTGCCCAGCTTCAATCTGGTTCTGCAGCATTGTTTCCAACACTTCTTAAACTGTGGACCCTGTGAGGCATTTTCTAAGACCCCTGCTTTTCAGTCTATGAACAATAAGTTTACTTCTCTTAATGAACTTTTCAAGGATGTTCTAAAAGGATCCTTCAAGCCCCCAAGAATACATTGTCCAGGGTAGGGAGATGTACTATGTTTAAGGCTAGTGATGATCTCAGAATATCTGGATTTTACATCATGCCCCTGCCATGAGCTGCAGTATAGACTTTGTCCTGCCATCATCTTCTTCGCTTTTATGTGAGCCACTTGTTTTCTCTGTATTACAAACGTCAAACTAGACCTGGAGCACTGTGTTCAGCTCTGGGGCCCCCAACAGAAGAAGGACGTGGACCTGTTGGAGTGAGTACAGAGAAGGCCATGAAGATGCCCAGATGGCTGGAGCACCTCTCTTATGGAGGCATGGAGACATGCTGAGAGAGCTGGGCTTCTTCAGCCTGGAGAAGAGAATGCTCTAGGGAGACCTTAGAGCAGCCTTCCACTAGCTAAAGGGTAAGAATGCTGGAGAGGGGCTTGTGACAAGGGTCTGTAGGGATAGGACAAGGGGGAATGGGTTTAAACTGACAGAGGGAAGATGCAGATTAGATATAAGAAATAAATTCTTTCCTGTGAGGGTGGTGAGGCCCTGGCACAGGGTGCCCAGAGAAGCTGTGGCTGTCCCATCCCTGGTAGTGTTCAAGGCTAGGTTGGGTGAGGCTTTGAACAACCTGGTCTAGTGGAAGGTGTCCCTGTCCTTGGCAGGCAGTTGAAACTAGATGAGCTTTAAGGTCCCTTCCAACCCAAACCATTTGATGACTTTATGATTCTATGACCAAAATGTACATACAGGTGCCTGGCAGATAAATTTGTAAGAGTAAATTTCTTTGTGGGTAACCAGCAGGGATGCTTTAAAAGCATGCAAGCAAAAGTGGCTGCTGTAAGAGAAATCTTTGAACGGGTATTATCCAATTAGTACTGATAGCTCTACTAATATGGCAGCAATTAAAATGTTGTTTGTGAAATAAATAGGAGAAGACCTAAATATTCTTTGGACTTGCATATGAATAATGCTCTAATATCTGGTGGAATAATTATAATGAAGCTGTAAGTATTCTCTCATCAGTTGTTTACAGAAATAGCAGTCAATTTAATCAGTAGCAATGCATTCAAGGTGACTAAATATTAAATATGATTGTCAGCTTACTGCTTGGACTAAAATGATTAAGTAATGTGAGAAAGAAAGTGACAGGTGACTTCAGTCCCCTCGAGGAAACATGCCCCAGCCAGGAAATGGGTTGAGACTTCTAATAATATTGGTAACAAATAAGTGCTGAAATGTTTTGCTTGCAGCAGTCATTCTGGAAAGGAATGCAAATCCTGTTATACATCTTTTCATCTTGGTGAGGTTGCAGTGGCAGCACTCGCCAGCTTGGAGGTACTGTGCATTTTAACTATCCCACAGAAAGACATACTTGCTTAGGATGTGTCAGATTGCTATGCCAGCAAAGCCACTCATATCCTCAGCACTGAAACAAATGCAACCATCCCTGTGCAGACTGGCTGAGCTGTTGTAGCCTGCTGCGCCATCAGTTGTGTGGTCTCTCATGTTCACCATTCTTGGAGTCCTTCCTTGTTACATATCCCATTGCTTTGGATTCATAGACAAGCAGGGGTGAGGGATGAATTGTGAATTGATTCCAGGAGCCTCTGAAGGTAAGTGCAAATTGGCATTTGCTGGAGGCTCTGATCTGGGGTTGCTGGTCGCAGCTCTGGGAAGGGAATGCAGCAAGCAAAGCATTTCCAGCATAAGGGGGATGCAAAGTGATCCTTTCTCTAAACTTCACATCCAATGAAAGCAATTCCACTTTGGGTAAGTCCATGTTTCTGTTTCTAGAGGGCCAAAGTTTGTAAATCCCTGCATTAAGGTAAGTTTCCACTCCAGTGTGCACCATATCCTAACTGTGTGTTAATTGTATCTCATGCTAACTCAAAGCTCAGGTAAAGACAAACATTTGTGAGATGTCCAAACCAGAATATGCAATGGTGTCGCCTTCCCCTGGGCCACATCCTGATAGCCTCACTGGAAGAGTGTTTTGCTTTCTGGTGGGCCTAAGTCAAAGCACCACTCTTCTATACTGGGCATGTCAAGTTCTCACCCTGCTGCTGGCAAGCCTCAAATTAAAACTAAGAAACTGAGGCACAAGTCAGAATAAGAAATCGGGCAGGGTTGTGTAGGATATCAGTAACTAAAATCTGAGTCCAATTCTTCTGTCTTCCATCCACTCTTTTTTCTAGCTGGTCCTTCCAGGTTCTCACAAGCTCCTTCCTCCTCTCTGGTTTTGTGGAATAGGTGTTGAACCTTAAATCTACTGTATGGCGTATTGTAGTCTTTGCTGCTGCTGCTGTCTGCTTCTAAGCCAAAGTAGCCCAGTAAAGAAGTTGGGGAGCTTGGGGCAGCTATAAGGGCAGGAACAGAGACTCATTTCTCTCTCCATGTCCCTAATGGGATCCTAAGTGTAGTATAGACATGAGTGTCAATGCCCTTTTACACAGAAAATAGAGAATGAATTCCAAACAGTACTGGAGACAGCTGACCCTTTTAGCACAATGCTTAAATATTCTAGTGCCGTGCCAAGGCAGCATGTGCAGAGTAAATATTTTAATCCCTAATTAATCACTTTGGTTAGATTGGTAAAACAGAAGTCTAATGAAAATAATTTGAAATTTCCTTCATGAATAATTGCATTGTTCAGGGGATTCTGGGAAGAGTCAACTGGCTGACCTTCCATTCTTGGGCTGCTCTATTGCTATGAGACTTAATTTATGTCCTTCAACCCTTTTCAGTCACCGTCACAAGATTAGAAATACCTTTCATGCAGTTTAGCAGCAACTATGCAAAAGGACAGTGCAGTCAGCAGAGACGTAAGAAATTAGCACATGCTTTCCTGCAGTGAAACACATACAGTATGGCACACCGGACAAGGGCAAAACTTCTTTTCCACACCATGTCTCTTTATTATGTCCTGAACATGATGGATTGCATTGTTTATTGAAGTATTCACGGCCATTTTTAATTAGAGATGTGAGGTCTGCGGGTGACAGGGCTTTGCGTATTTGTAGGATTGGAAAAGAATTTGCTTGTTGATACCTCCTGATGACTGGCACCATGGTTGATCCCATGGCTCCAGAGGAATTTATTTCCTCCTGCAGGTCGTGTCTTTCCGGTGGCTCAGTGTTAGACTGCAATCCTGTCTGGGCAGGATGGGCTGGCTTGTAGGACCAGGCCTGACTTGTCCAGAGAGAGCAGAATTACACCTTTCCTGCGCACTTCAGCTTGCATTTCCCTATAGACCAGCTACAGTTTGCTGTGGAAGGATGATTTAATATAGCAAGGTCTGTGATCCTTCCACATACTTTTCCCTTGTTAAATACCCCACAATACACTGTCCTCTATCTCAGTGTAGTTTTTCTCGCATGTGATTGCTGCAACAAGGGGTTATGCAGCTGGGAGAGTTCATGAGAACAAGTTATGTCATGCAGGCAAGGATTTAAAAACACATCTTAAATTGACAGACCCATGAGTATCCCTTCCAGGGGGGGTCTTCCCCCAAGCTGTTGTGAAGCAGACCATTGTTGTTAGAAGATCTGTTTGTTATAGAGTGGCAACTAATGTTCTGCTAAAGATGAAGTTTCTGTGAAGAGGGCAATAGCAACAGACACTGCAAAGCTGCTGGGTTTGTCTATGGTGTTTGTAGAGTTGCTTCTTGTTCAGGATGTTGTGTTCACCTTTGAAGTGGCCACCAAAGCACGTGGGATTCATGTGAGTGTGCACACTAGGGCTTTACACTGCCTGCAATGGTGTGGGGGGACAGAGAACAAGAGATGGGCCATGTTATGTGGCTGCTTTGGATGCTACTTATCCTCAGAAGTTGGGTTGGGCATCTTCTTGCAGTCACTTGATCCCAGATCCAGCTTCAAACTCTGCTGTGTGCTTCTCAGAGCCTGCAGCTGAAAGCGTGAGCAGAGAAAAGATGGGAGAAGAAGCAGCAGCACTGGGGCAAGGAGGATGAGCAGGAGGTAATTAATAGGGTCTGGTTTTTGGGCTTAGGGAGGTGAGGAGGATATGGGGAGCAACTGAATCATACATAGTTCAGAGAGGAAATGCAAAAGTTTTGTGAGTAAGCGGTCATGAAATATGTGTCAGGAAGATTGGCAAGGACAAGGTAGCTTGGATGCTGATTTGGGGCTTGGTTGTGTAGAGGAGAGGAGTTATGGGTATGGGTCAGAGCCTTGCTTTGGGAGAGAAAGATGTGGTAGAAAATTATTTATTGGACCAGGAAACACAGTTGTCCTTAACAGTGCCTCTAGCAAGCTAGGGATGCATGAGACCATAGCTCAGAACAGGGGCTAGTGAAAAACTCCATGAAGAAACATTTTCTAGCTATCAAGGGAATGATTTTTGAAACAAAAACAAAACCGAAAAAACAAATTTATAACTTTGATTTTCTTTTAGAGGACAAAAAATAATCACTGTTCTTCTGCTAGTGGTTTTACATGATGAAGCCAAATGTTTTGCAATGATTATCACTTCACAGCATCTTGCAGTCTCCACTTTCATTTGTGGTTCTTTTTCCTTCCACATTCACTATTTTAGTTTTCTATTTGTCTGCGCAGTTGTTGCTTATCAGCCATGGAAATTTACAGATATTAAATTAGCTACAGGAGGGCTCTGATATTATTCCCTCAATGCTACAGAAACCTATTGAGAACTAAAGGAAAAATTATTAATGAAAACTGAATGAGAAGGCTATAAAGTTCAAACAAAGTGTGTTCCCTACCTCACAAGATCTGGATGCATGCAGAATTTCATGAAAATTACTCATAAAATGGTATATTATGTTTCGCTTCTACAGACAAAAGCATTGTTGAAATATTTTCATTCTGCACAAAATATATTGGATGATAATGATAATTAATGTACTGAACCATTTAACAAGGAGATAATAATAGATATGAAGGGTTTATTATAAAAAATGCGACCCTCACCACAGGGCTTGAACTTCTTGCTTTTGACAATATAATGCAAAGCCTCTGCCCTCTAGGCTAGCAAATGTCTTCTCCAGTTGAGATGAAGATCAGAAAGGAATGTAATGAAAATGTACCTTGGAGTTTTGTGTTGGAAAAAAGGATGTAGTGAAGGAGACTAAATCTATGAGCGTCTCCAGCAATTGAGTAAATATTCAATTTGGGGGTTTTAGCATGATTATGTTTGGACCAAAATGGAGAATAATGCTTCAGATCTTACGTCTGTACTATGATGCTGATGCTCAGAACAGTGCGGTTTTCTATGTGATCATAAACTGAAGCTAAATAAAACCAAGTCCCACTTGTGAAGGAAACAGTACAGAGACTCCTTGCAATCCAGTGGAGCTTTTGCCTATGTGGAAGCTGCCTACAGACTTCCAGCACAAATGGCAATAAGAGCTTGAAGTAGAGGTTCATTCTGCAGTGTGCAGTACATCAGCCTTCATTTTAAACCTGTGCCTGATTTTGTCTCATAGTGAATTCTGCATATTGCTCCTTAAGCAGGACATGGACAGTCTGGAAGTTCAAGTGGAAAATAAAGGAAAACAAGGTATAAATCCATGTCTGCCTATTGGCAGAGCCAGTAGTGCCAGCCAGGAAGAGTCAGAAGCTCCTTAGTGTTTTGGACTTGATGGGGTGACTTGAGATTTTCTCTGTGACACTCAAATTTCCTCCAAGAAACTACAAAAAGAGTAAAATAAAATGAAAAATTAAAAATACTCTGATTCCTTTGCAGTTCTCACATATATTATTACTTTGACACAAAGGATGTAAGAGAAAACAGATAAAATTTGCTTTTCAGAATAGGTTTCCTAGCCTTTGCCCTATATTGAGGGAAATCAGCTAAAGCCATTACTGAATTTAGCCAGAATACCTGAACCAAAATGATAATGAATCTAGTAGGCTGAAATCAGCTTCAACATGCCAAAACCCACCCTGCATTGTGATCTGAGGACAGACAAACCTGCACCCATCCAGAAGACAGAACTGAGCCTCTACAGACCTACAGCAGGCCTGAATATTGACCCAGCATTAAGATATGTGGACCTTCCCGACAGCAGTGACCTAAACACAGAGAGAACCAAGTGCTGCCCTGAAAATCAGAGCAAGTTTCATTGCTAATACTAGAGAGGCTGGAACGTTGTTCAGGATATTGACCAGAGCACAAAAAGTGCTGAAACCCATCTAAAATCCTGGGTGAAATCCAGACAATATTTTTGCAAATTAAAAACTGGCATGTCAGAGAAATACAGTTAGAAACTACAAAGGCCCAGGAAGCCTGATGCTCTGTGCAGCCTGCTGACTCAAGCTTGCTGCTCTGGGTTCCTAGCGAGCCATTTTAATTGAAAGTGAGAGCGTCTGTTGCAAAAGGTTGAGAAGTCCTGCTCTAATTGACTCTTTCTGGGGTTAACTGTTGCAAAGAGCAAGGCAGATCCAAGCTCCACCGTTAGCACCAGGAGTTAGTCCTCCCTCATCATTAATTACTTTGGTTATATTTCTTAATCAGCACTGCTCGGATCTATCGGCAAGATCTCTGGCGCCATGCCAGCACCGCCACTCCGACTAGATAAAATGTGCTGCACGGCTAAGGGGACGAGGGCAAGCTTTGCTTGTTATTTCTTCTCTCTTTGATGCTGAATTGGTTGGGTTTCCAACACAGACCTTTCTATATGGTTTCTTTGCTTAACAGAGCCACAGGATTGTTGTCATCATGGCTTTTTTGTTTGGTTGTTTCTTTAATGGAGCTTCCAGCATTTCAGAGGGTTATAATTCAGATGAACTGATTCCTGCAAAAAATGACTGTGTCTAGGCACGTTCCCCCAAAACATCAGCTAACCAATGATCTTGATGGAGCTGTAAATTAAGGAAAAGGTGAGGACAAAGAGGATTTCTCCCTGTTAAGTTCCAGCTTTCTGCTTATGATGCTTGCTGTGCAACATCTGGAAGTGGGACTCCATCTGTACCTGCATGCTTTGCAGAAAACTGGTGCCTTCAGAGCTGAACAAGTCACAGACCTAGAAAAACAGGCTTAGATAGTCTGGGTCCCAGCAGGACAGCAAGAAGGGAGAAATTATGTGCCTTGGAGCACAGAGCCATTGTGTCCCACCTTGATCAGGGCTGCTGCCCAGGAGTTTTCTTTGGGTTCCTCACCCCATTTTCATCCCCTTGCCCCAGCACACTTTTTTCAGCTGAAGACCTGCAGTTCTTTCCTCTCTAGGTTGAGCAGGGGTACCATCCACTCCATGCAACTCCTAGAGACTCCTTTCCAGACATCTAGGGATTGAAGGGGATAGGTGAAAAGATGTTATACCTTCATGTTGCACTTCTCTCACAGGCAGAGGGTAAAACCAGGACATTATCAGAAGTTGTCCTCTGTAGTCATGCTCCTGGGAAGGGGGGTTTCCTTCAGGGAGAATATTTCATGCCCAGGAAAGGCATTTATGTGAACTGGGCAGCCAGCTACTGACTGGTGGAACTGCTAGATCCAGGGATGAGCATGGCTCCTTGCTTGTATCAAGCAGTTGAAGTCCTTTCCACTGTCATTTGCTTCACTGGAGGGAGGATGAAAAGCGAACATGGCCAGTTTCAGCTTTTTGATCTCTCAGATTATATTGTCTCACTGCGAGACCAGTCAAGGGGGAGACGCAGGGTGAACCCAGAACAATCACAGCACATTTGCTGTAAGGGATTACATTTTTTTACTTTGAAATTTCACAACTGACTTTAATTAAGTTTTTCCAAACCCAGCAAATGCATGAGGCATTAGAGAGGTAACGGGTACATGTACATGCGTGTGTTTGCCTTAAGGGATTTTTGCAAGTTTTCCTTCATCTAATGAAAATTTGCTTGGCTGTCCCCATTAAAACAGGCGGCAGCCAAGCTTCAGGTGTGCTGACACCCTGTTGCATGGCCCTGGGATCACACACTCATGCCAGGTGGTGATAGTTGGTGAGGGGGTAGCCTTTCACTGCTAATGACCTTATAGCCTGCACAAAGCATGGGCAAAAAGTTATAAAACTAGTGATGAAGATACTGCTAAGACCTCCCATGACATAGCTGTATTATTTATTTAAATATACTTGTTGGATCAATGATAGCATCTCTGTTTTCTACATTCCCTGGCACAGTGGGACCTGCTTCAACTACCAGAACCCCTAAAGATGCTGGTTTTGCTATCACTCCTGCTTATAAAATGTGTTATCTGAAACCACCTCTTCCTCAGCAGGATATTTTCTGAGTAGGTCACTCGCTACCTCTGCAGAATAGTGTGTGTTTCATTTGTCTGCACGGGGCTTACTAATCAAGGATGTCATGAGCTCTCAATGAAACAAAGTCTTTGAACGTGGGGACCCAGAAAAATGGACACAGTGTACTTGCAAAATGTTCTTAGGAGCACATGTGAATTTCTTTGCACTCAAATTAAGCAGGATTAAAGCAGCTAAACTGTTGTTGCTCAGTTCTCTTGGATCATGTGACAAAGGCTGAATCGCTTTTAGTCACTGGTATAGGCCTAAGTTAGTCCCTTGATCTCCAAATTAATTTTTGAATTGAATGATTGTGTGTGGGTTTCTTGTCCTAATTGAGTCTTCAAGTGAAAAATGCTTAGCAAACAGATGGAAAACTGAGGACAAAAGGCTCTGTTATGTAATAAAAAAAGGGAGAGTTCACTACAACAGTTTGAAATTAGTACTTGGAAGCTCTATTTATTTTTTCCTTTATAAAATCCCAAACAGTAAGCGATATGCAGTGTGTTTGGCACAGCTTGGTGGAAAACCATGAAAAAGGAAGAAGGTGGAAAATTTGCATGGGCAGCTCTCTTAACAGTCAGCAGAAAGTGTCTGAGTAATTTATTGGTCCACTCCTCATTTTTCTTTTATTGATATGGCAAAAGAAACATTTTCCCAAGAAAGAAAAAGGTTTCAAGTGACAGCAGTGCAAAGCTCAAAGGTAGATCACACATGTGTTTCTG
This sequence comes from Nestor notabilis, assembly GCF_000696875.1. NCBI lineage: Eukaryota > Metazoa > Chordata > Aves > Psittaciformes > Psittacidae > Nestor > Nestor notabilis. The sequence continues at coordinate 23,122 of NW_009936681.1, forward strand.
AAAACCCCCAAACTTCCTTTGGGAAATGCATTGGCTTGTTTCAAGTTCTGTTGGGGCACGCCAGGGTTTTCTTGCTGTTCCCCAGACATAGGGAAGTAACTCCCTACAGCTCTGGCTGTAAGCTAGCAAGCTTTAAAGTTGTACTGAACAGATTTATGTGAGATCAGGATCTTGCTATAGGAAGCACTGCACATACGTTGCACCCAAAAATTCTTATTTTCTGTAGCCAAATGAAGGGTGGTGGAGGGTGAATTCTCTGCAGGCAGCTGGGCTAGAGAACAGAGGTGCACCAGGGTTTGTGGCTTACAGATAGGGCAGAAATGGGCACAGAGCCCCCACCTTTGGGACAGTAAATCAGCTTCTAATGAATGTCTGCTTTGCGCAGCCAGTAAGATTTAGGTCTCAATCTCGTGAGTCTCTTATTCAAAACCTCTTCAAATTTCCTGGCATAACTTGTTGATGAATAATAGAAAAGGTCTGGCTAAGTGTGTCCATATATGTAAGAAGGAAGATGCTTGGGACTTACCAAGCTTCACAGAAACCTGCGTGGTATCAAGTCCTTCTGCTGGCCTTCATAGAATCATAGAATGGTTTGGGCTGGAAAGGACCTTAAGATCATCTAGTTCATGATCTTGTCCTGCTCCTCTTGGAGTAAAGGGATAGCTCTTGTGTATGGAGAGGGAGCAGGAGGGCCTGGGATATAGACACTTGAAGAGAACAAAAGTTGGGAGAAAAGTAACTGAAAACAGAGCAAGTAATTGCAACTTCTTTCCTGGGGTGAAGATGTGGCACTGAGTTCACTATAAGTAGGACCTGGCTTTATTCAGACAATTAAACTGACAGAGGGTAGGTTTAGATTAGATACAAGGAAGAAATTTTTCACTGTGAGGGTGGTGGGGCACTGGCGCAGGTTGCCCAGAGAAGCTGTGGCTGCCCCATCCCTGGCAGTGTTCAAGGCCAGGTTGGACAGGACTTTGAGCAACCTGGTCTAGTGAAAGGTGTCCCGGCCCAGATGACTTTTGAGGTCCCTTCCAACCCAAACCATGCTATGATTCTAATTAGTGAAAATGGGGCATAAGCTGCGTGGGAGATGCCTGTTGGGTCTAACTCTTCAAGGGGATATTTCCATGGGCCCAGGGTTATACTGGTACTTGTGGTTGGTCCACACTGTACTATGTCCACACAGCAGGAGGACCACCAGGACAGGATGCTTCCTGCAGAAACTGTCCCCTTTCCCAGCAGGGCTGAGCACACAGGAGCCCAGTGAGTTTGCAGCTCCTGGATTAACAGCCAATACTCAGCAGAGCTGAACCACAAAACCAGCTCTGCTCCCTCTCTGCCAGCACACCTCACAGGTCTCCAAATCGAAACTAATAAATCAACTTTTCTTCATTTTCATGATTTTCCTGAATGAGAAATTTGGGGAAGGCTTATTTTCATTTTGCATGAAATAACAGCACATGAACTGGGGAGGAACAGGTCTAGACTTTTAGTAGAGTTCAGATTCTGTAATGTTAGCAATTATTTCTCGCCATCACAGTATAAAGCTCTTTTCCCTTTCACTTCATATTATTTCTTTCTGCAGAATGCTTTCAGTGCAGATAATGCACATGAAGGTACAATACAGCCAGTTGTCTGAGAAAAGAAACCTGTTTTCTTCTAGTGGGTGGTAGGTAAGAATTACTAATCCAATATGCTTGAGTTAACGCAAAACAAGGATTAGGGTAAAGTTCCCGAATAAGTTAATCTTCCTTTATAGAAGTAAACTTCAACACTGCTATCAGCCCCGTGGTTTATAGTTCATGGGAACAATGAACCAATTAAACTTGAGGAGAAAAAAATCTTGCGCAAGTTTTCTGATTGTTACCTAATACTTTGAATTCTTTTGATTCTTAATTATTTGCTACTCTGTCATAGACAAAGGAAATAAAACGTTGGTTATTATTCGTTAGACTGTTTCTAAACATATCCATAATTAACTGCATTTTATTGTAGTTGTTCTTTTCATGTCCCTCTCTATGAAAGTAGGTATTAAATGACATGTAAGGGCCTGGATAACTGATATAATTGGTGGCAGCACAAACTGAAGGCTTACTGGAATGGTTGTGCCTATCATAGTCAGCTAGTTGTGAAGAAAACATACAGTGTATGTAGAAAAGGAAAGGTCATTCAGAAGCATTTCTCTTAGGTAACAGAAAAGAGATAACTTTATTTAATTTTTATAAATTAACTGCATAATGTCCTCTGGCTTTACAAAAGCAAGCCCATTCAGAAAAGCCTTAAACACTACTTTAGCTCTGTTAATATCCAAAATATTCTTACTTGTTGCTGGATCATATTCGCTGTTCTTATTCTCAGTAATCCAGACAACTTGAAAAATTTTACTGTGTATTCTGGATTTTCTTCTGCCTTTCAGATTTCTATTTGGGGAACAGAGAAAAAGGAGGATAATTTGACTTACTGTATGATATAAAAATGTCAAGGATTTACTTGCTAAAGGATCTATTCTTCTGTCAATACATGTATGTGAATCTTAGGCATATCAATTAGAAAAATGTAGTCCTAAAGCAAATGTTACACTACAGGATATCAGCATCTTCTGTGCCAGTGGGTCAGAAAAGCCAGCTTGATTTTAGAGTAATAACATACATGTTATACCTAACCAGCCTTTGACCCTTGCAATTAGTGAAAAATGCAGCAGGCAGGCAGGGTTGTATTTGCGCTATCAGTATGTACCTGTGCTTGTTATAGATTGAATCCCATTGTGATCCAAAGGAAACACTATATCTGGGAGATTCTGATGTCACCACTTCTGAAAGCCTCAGTGATTGTTGAGGATTTAATTGTACCTGAAAATGAAGGGAAGTAACCCTCTACCAAATTCATTTTTGTGTACAATTTCACAGCCAAAGTTCCAGTGAAAAGTGATTTATAGAAAAAAGACTTGGGAGGAAGTATGTCAGACACAGGACACAACGAATATTGCAATCCAAGCTACAGTTCAGTTTATTAAGTCACATTTATAACGTTCTTTGTTAACAGACTTGCAGTTTAGGGAATATAATAGTTCAGTGGGCAGAATACACTCATCTATAGCAGAGCAGTTGTGAGGATCATCTCATCTAGTGAAAATTTAGTCAACTTTTACACCCTCTTTGTGTAAAGTGGGCTCTTGTACCAGCCACTCAACTGACCTCTTCATGATGGAGTTAAAAAGAAGCAAGGACTCCTCTGAGGCAGTGACCCAGAGTTTTGCTTTCAGTCTTTATTCGATTCCCTTGCTTTCTGCATTTCACCTGAGAGGAGCAGACAGCTCAGCCATCACCCTCGTCAGGAACGGCTGCTCCACATATTGACCTTCCTATTCATCCCTGTGCTGCACTCTGCCAAGCAAAAACTTACGGAGAAGTGTGAGTGAGGTGGGGGTATTGTGGTGGGTTGTTTTTTTTTTTAAAACCAGCAACAGTGTGACATAAGAAACTGCACAACTCAGTGCATCATCACTTCCCAGCACAGGTAATAAGGGGTTCCCTGTCTGAATTTAGTTAGAAACAGAGCATACATAAGTCTCAGGCACAGCCAGGCCAGCTTTGAGTGCACTTCGTATTTTCTGAGAGCTTAGAGAAGCACTTGGCTGCAGGGCGGCAGGTTAAGTGCAGTCTGTCTGCAGGCCAGATACACAGAGGTGTAAACTGGGAGCTCTCCCAAGATGCCGTGTTACATCTTCTGGAGAGCTGCCCCACTCTGTCAGGCTCTGCCGTGCCGGGGCCCCATCCCGTGAGCTCTGGAGCAGCCCTGCGGCCGCTTGGAGCCAGTGGGAACAGATGGCACTCAGCACTTGGCAGCATTAGACCCCAAATCCCAGGTCCTGGTTTGTTTTTTTTCTTGTCTAACCATCAAAAATCCCTTTCAGTTTCCGAGTGATGAGGAAGCAGCAAAAACAAGGTGGAGCAAGACGCACCAAGCAAAGTCAGCTGCTTTAATAAATTTGCAAAAGTAGCAAGTCCTCTTTGCGAGTCCCTTGGTGCACAGTAGAAATAGCCCAAGTTTGAGGCTGGGGGACTTTTCAAGCTTGTATCCCTGCTGTGGCATATAACGAACAGACAAAACCCTCTTTCTGTAACCTCCGCTGGCTGTGACATTTGTTGGTGTCTGTGGATCTTATTCACAGCGCTTTGTGCAACACTAGTAGTAATGTAACTGTATTGTGGCAGGAGACTGGAGAGGGCAGCGGATCATTCGCTTGAAAACATGACCTTTTAATTTAAACAAAAGACTTGAAAAAATGAAAGTGAGTCTTAAATGCAGTTTAATCAGTCAGGCGAAAGATGTCTAATGAAGCTGCCAGACAGATTTGTAGCCAGACTGTCACTTTACCCATCATGTTTACAGCCTCCAGTGGTGAGATTAGGACTGGGTGAAGGCACAGTCTATCCAAATTTCCCTGGTCTGATCCTTTACCATGTCTGTTAAGTTTTGACAATTTGACTAATTATTTTGCTATATTGTCTCTAGACCTGGAGGAGCTGAGCGTGGTGCCCACACCTTTGATCACAGCTGAGCATTGCCTGACGCAGGAATGAGAGACCCAAAGGGCTGCTGCAATGCTACAAAATCAAGGTAAAACCTTTCAGACTTTCTGCTTTATGTCATTTTCCTCCTAAGTGATCAGCACTAAAACCCCAGCCTCTCAAATAAAGACACCTGAAAAAATTCAGAGCAAGTTTTTTACCATCTTGAACCTGATGGCTGTGAATCAATATGCTGGTTTTTTACCAGACTCTCTGTTTCTTACTCAAAGCCACTGGGAAGCTGCAGTTATGAATAGGGCAGTTATGAAAAACTCTAAGCAGTTGGTTGTTATATTAGAAGAGACCTACATCAAGAAAGAGCCAGCTTTAATGGCAAGCAAGTTAGAAACCTTCCCAGAGTCCAAATTAATATGTATGTGGCCATCAAGGCAAAGATCATGCATTTCATGGTTCTATTTTACATTTCTGAATGTACAATACCTATTCATTTTGCAAGGAATTTTTGCTACTGAAGAAGTAGCAAAAAACCAGAGATGTTGTAGAAACTAACATCTCTGTTTATCCACAGTCTAAGCAGGGCTCAGACACACAGCATCTGAGTTCCTCACACAGCCATGTCAGTGAACTTATGCTGGAAGGGGAGGAATTGCCTCTCTGGAAGATGAGAGGGAATTCGTTTTCCATGCTATCTCTTTCTGGGGGGGGGCTTTGCCAAGAAAAGAAAAACTACTCATGGTTTTTTGTCTTTTCACCTTTTCTTTTTCCTTAAGAACATCAAAGTTATCACTCCTACTTTCTCAATATAATCCCAGAAATACTAACGTATGTCTCCTAGTCCTTTTAAGCTAAAAGCATGAGTATGTGTTTTGCAGCACTTAGGAAGGTGCAGGCTGTTTCTGCATTTGTATACTCACTGTGTCACTAAAAGAGCCAAAGCAGGAAAAGTAGTTCAAACTCAGGCCTTTTTTTTTTTTTTACTTAGTACTTTAAAACCTAGTATTATTTTTAAAGTCATTTATGTGACATGATGTCTAATGTGCAACAAGACAACTGGACAAAAATTACTTTGTTTTTTTCTTTTTACCTCCCTTTTCCCTAAACATTTTTTCAAAGTTTCATGCTTAGCAAAAAACCCCTCTGTAATTGTCTTGTCATGATTATAGTTTTTCCCATTCACTGCCACTTTACATGGAAGCCCCAGGAAAAGAATTCTTAAAAACAAAATTTCATGCTTGCATGTGTTTCTGTGATCTGCAGTGTGTATGATCTCTGAGTGGAAAAACTTCTCTAGAAATAAATGGATTACCCTTGCTCCGAAGCCATCTGATGTCTCTTGAGCAGATACCGCCGCTTGCCTGTGATCTCTCGCCCACCGCAATTGAGGTGACAGGCGTTGAGGAGAGGGCCTGGCGGTGGCACCCTCCCTCCTCCCCCCTGCCCCATTTTGGCATGGGCTGGGGGAGCAGGGCAGTCTTATTTGGGGTCCACATGCTGAGGCATCTCTTGCTGGTGGAGAACAAAGGACCCTTTGCAACCAGTGTGAGAAGTAACTTTGTTACTTGGTTCCTGCAGCTTTCCATCTCAAAGACCATTTTCAGGCTTATTTTCTTTACAGACCTTCTCCATACAGAGTTTTTTGCAAGGTGTTTGGTTGGGTTGAGGGGACCATTTTGAACAATGCATATAGTGATGCAGCATGGGGTACACTGCTCTGACAGTGTGCGCAGAGCATCATCCAAAACCGCCCTAGCCATGAGAAGAGCTCCCTTGGAGGTTGAGGGCTGGGGCCTGCCCCCTTGGGTTAAATGACCATTTTTTCTCAGCAGCATCCAGCCCTGGACTGGGGCCTGCAGGTGGTATTGTAGCGCAAGAAATAAATACTGAGAGTCCAGGAATCCATCCAGTGTACAGCTTTCAGGATTTTTTTCTTCTTGTCTTACAGACCCATCTTATAAGCCTTCTTCCTACATGAACACACTTTTTTTGGCTTCTCTAGGATTGGAACTGCAGATGCAGTGAGATCACAGCAAACAGCCTCCTCT
>NW_009936681.1:29744-30357 GCF_000696875.1 Nestor notabilis
GGTGGTTGTAGTGCCCCCGGAGGGGCCCCCCCGCCAGCAAAGCCGGTGGTGCCCACAAGATGGAACAGTATGTCCCTCTTTGGCATGGCTGTATCAAGCCCTGACCCACATAAGTAACAGTCCCTGAAGGGCTACCTTGAAAAGAGATTAGGTAGAAATGGGTAGGAAAAACCACGGAGCAGATGATAGCAATAACACATTAGCAGGAACAGTAAGGCTGGTCTGGTGACTGAACACCAGACTTGGACTCAAGAGATCAAGGTTTAATCCTCCATTCTTCCACAGATGTTGGCAAGTCACTTAATCTCTCTGTGCCTCAGTTCCCCATCTGGAGAAGAAAGATAATGGTAGTTCTTTTGTCTGCACTGTCTGTTTAGGTTTCTAAGTTTTCCAGGGCCAAGGATGCTTCTTCAGGTGGGTATATACTGCACCTACCTCTGCAGGGGGAATCACACTGCAGCCTTTGATGCTACAAATGATAATTAATAATAGCAATATCAGTCCTTTAGACATCAGGGAACTCATGCTCTTTTTCAATAAAATTTACAATTAACGCATGATCAGAACTTCAATTGAAGTTATACTTCAATTGAATTATATATATATATGAATT
>NW_009936682.1:0-423 GCF_000696875.1 Nestor notabilis
TCCAGCAACAAGTACAGCAGCTACTCAAACCGCGACAGCAAGAGACACTGCAGCCACTCCAACCACAATGATAGACACAGCAGCTGCACCAAATGGCCAATTCATGACACTCTCAGTTGCCCCTGTAAGCAGGGAGAAAAACAAACGAGAGGCACAAACAGCAGAAGAGTTACTATTATGTGAATCAGATGAAGAGGAAGAAGAAGAAAAAGAGTTGACTTCTCGACCCCGGACCTTGACCGAGCTGTGGAATATGCAAAAAGATTTCACCTGTCTTCCAGAGGAGCACATCATTACCTGGTTGCTCTGATGATGGGACAATGGGTATGATGGTCATGAACTAGAAGGTAGGGAAGCCAAGCAGCTGGGATCACTTGCTAAGGAAGGAGGAATTGACAAAGCAATTGCAAAAGAGAAGCAAGC
>NW_009936682.1:976-1428 GCF_000696875.1 Nestor notabilis
GGTGCGTGAACTGAAGAGGAGAACAACGGTCAAGAGTAATCCTCATGTGAAAGCTGCTGCTTCAGTCTCTGGTGAGCAGTTTCCCAGACAGAGTAGAAGAGCTGATTTTATTCCAGCTCCTGTGAGAATGACTAATAATCCCTTTCTACCAGACATAAGTGGACAATCTTGTGATCACTATTAGAGGGGCCCTGCCTCCAGCCAGATGGAGGAGAGGGACAACCGGGTTTATTGGACTGTGTGGATCAGATGGCCTGGCACATCAGTCCCACAGAAGTATAAGGCTCTGGTAGATACCGGTGCACAGTGTACCCTGATGGGAACCCATTCATATTTCTGGAGTGACAGGAGGATCCCAAGAGTTGACTGTACTGGAGGCTGAAATCAGCCTGACTGGGAGGAAGTGGCGACATGGCACCTTAGAGAAAACTGAGTCAGACAATGGGACTCAT
>NW_009936683.1:0-5275 GCF_000696875.1 Nestor notabilis
AGGATGATTAGAGGGCTGGAGCACCTCCCATTTGAAGAGAGGCTGAGAAAACTGGAGCTGTTCAGCCTGGAGAAGAGAAGACTGCATGGAGACCTCATAGCAGCCTTCCAATATCTGAAGGGGGCCTGTAAGGATGCTGGGGAGGGACTCTTCATTAGGGACTCTAGTGATAGGACAAGGGGTAATGGCTTTAAACTTAAACAGGGGACGTTTAGAAGAAGTTCTTTACAGTGAGGGTGGTGAGGCACTGGAATGGGTTGCCCAAGCAAGTTGTGAATGCTCCAACCCTGGCGGTGTTCAAGGCCAGGCTGGACAGAGCCTTGGGCGACACAGTTTAGTGTGTGGTGTCCCTGCCCATGGCAGGGGGATTGGAACTAGATGACCTTAAGGTCCTTTCCAACCCTCACTATTCTGTGATTCTATGATTCTAAAATCTTGGCTGCACTGAATCCACAAATGCTGTGCAGTTTATGGAAACATGATGCTTGCTACAGAACTGACAAATATGTTCACATTACCAAGGATAAACCATAAAGCCCTCACCTCAGTCCTGATGATAATCAACTCTTTATGACAGAAGGCAAACAATTTGTTCAGCACCAACATAAACTATCACATTGTCTTTCTTTTCCAAGGAAAAAACAAACAGACAAAATTCTGCATAACCTCTCTGCGCTCCTTTGTTGGTAAGAGTGAAAACTTTATGGAAGACATATCAAGTTTGCAGAAAAGCTAGGAAGATAAATAAAATTTCGAATTACTTTGTTAGATACATTAACTACCTAAGGAGGAAGAATAAGTTAAAAGACTGGCTTTTGTTGGAAGTAAAAGAAGGAAACCCCCTTGCTTTAAAGTAATTATATTTTACAGATCTGAAGTCCTTTTCATGCTGATGTTTCTGAAATGAATTAGTACAGCTCAGCTGGTTGACTGAAACTAATACTACTTCAGGCAGAGCTAAAATCTGCTATATTGTTAAATAATAACTATTGGTTTAAAAAGTACATAATATATTTTCCCTGTTTCTTTACAGTTAGAAAATCCAAAGGGATTTCATATTTCCATTAGAAATTTAATTTTCTTCAAATGCTTTTCATGTCCTAAAAAGTATTACAGAAACTTAAAAGAAGCCACTAGATGAGTCCAGGTCTCACAGCTAATATCTACCCCAAAGCCACAGACCTTACCAATTTTTACATCAGGGTGTGTAAAAGGACAGATCAGGATACAAGAACTCTACCTAATCTAAAAGCTAAAGCTCAGTGAATATAACTGACTCTACACAGTCCTATATTCACACTTGTACTGCCATACTCAGATACAAAATAATACAATAAATGTGCTAGAATTCAAAGGTCTCTATTTCTCATCAGCCCAACATACTGTATGCAGTGCACAAAGGTAATGAATCCCTGGTCCTTGATACTAAGTCTTTAAATAACATGCCTACACTAAAAGTGTGCTGTTCACCTCATTACTTCTGCGGATTGCCAGAAAACTGCCCAAAGGTGACCAACATGTAAATGAGCTTATTTTATTTGATTTTGCAGAAAGTTTCTGTGAAGCTGATTCAAAGTGTTATTTTCCTTCACAGGGCCAGTTTGCACAATTAAGTGATCCAAATTACATACTGTAATTCCTGAAGTATCCATGTTCCAAAAAGAAAGTTACTTTTTGCCTTTTCTGTTTGTTAGCAGGTATGTTCAGGATGGTGAGGAAAAGATTTCTTGCACCCGTGCTACGAGTAACTGGACCTGAGAAACAAGCTCATGTGTCTGTGTTACGGTAAGACATGTCCATGGTATTTCTTTCACTAAAGAAAGAGGAGGATAGATGATTTCTCATTAAAAAATCAGTGTCCAATCCAAGCCAGGTAAGTAGTGAGGGGCAGTGGCAAGCTCTTGGTGGCTTTTAAGAGAGCTTTAAAATCAGCCCAATTCATTATTGTGGGCGCAGTCTATGCAATCATAGCAAGAGAGCCATTGTCATATCAAAAGCTTCTTTAATAATCCACAGGAGAGACCTTTTCAGAGGTGAGTAGTTGGCTGGAAGGAACTGGGGAAAGCGCATTAGTGGAGAGGCCTTTTCTTCTTCCTTCCTTGCTATAACTGTTTCGTGGATCAATGGAAAACCTGTTACCAAAAACTTTTGCCAGTTTGTCATTTGTCAACCTAAGTAAACAGACCATTTAAAGAGACGTCATTGCATTGCAGGAGCCCAGGACTCATTATGTTCTGCTAGCTCTCTCCAATGCCAAGATTAACACCTGTGGTAGGAAAAGTAGCATAACCGCTAACACTCCATGTTGGCATTCTCACCAGCCCAGAACAGGCTCTCACTCGGTATAGCCAAGTGCTCTTTCTTTCTCTCCATCTCCTTCTCCCCAGGAAGGAAAGCTTTTTAAGGATTCAAAGGTAGGTAAAGACCTTCAGCTAGTGCAAACTAGTGTGACTTCTCTGACGTTTTACACAAGCTAAGGAACCTGTGCCAGGAGCAAAGAGTTATTTTCTGTAGGGAAGCAGGAGAATACAAATTTAATCCTCACACACTGTTCCACTGAAGCTGGCATGAGCAGTCACTGCTGAATGACTGCTGTTTACGTGTCCCACTTCCAGCTGGTTTTATGAGCATATGTTATATCTACAGGAGATATGTGTAGGGAGCGGAAACAAAGACACTATGGAGTGATCTGTCTTCATCAACTGAAGAAATGTTTAAAAAAAATTACACATGGATTCAGAACTTGCCAGTGCTGAGGAATGAGTTTTACAGGCATATTTGAGGACCAGGGGGGTACCACTAGCAGTGAAACCAGAGCAGTTCTCCTCAGGGTGGTGGAGGAGAGCAGGGATATCCCTAAATCTGCCCTGTTAAGATCCTAGGTCATTGCATGGAAATCTCTCCACCACTTCACTGAGGCAGAAAGGAACAGAAGGTGTGGAGGAGACCTTGAAACTGCCAGGCTGGAGACCAATCACACCCTGTGGCTTGCAGTGGGAGCACGCTGCTCCCAAAGCCCACCCAAGCATCAGAGGTCGGGCAATGGCTTTAAGCAACCCCACTACAGGCTGCAGGTGGGCCTGGGATTAAAAATACTTTCAGAGTCTCTGTGGTGGTGAGCAGCCAGCAAAGAAAAAGGAATTCTGCCACTTTCCAAGGTCAAAGCTTGCCTGCAGAAAAATCTCAGTCAGACAGATCTCACAAATCATACCAGCCGTTCTTTCCCAAGCATTTTGTTACATTTGCTAGTAACAAGATCACGTAAGATTTCAAAATGCTTCATGAAGAAAGGAAACCTTTTGGTTTTGGTGCTATTTGTCATCTGGTAGCTGGTTACTCTTTATTGTGAGCATTTGATTATATTGTTACAGCATGAAGCACTTGATAGAAAATAGATGAGTCACTCAGGATAGTTCTTTTTAGATACAAGAAATCCTGTGTATCTTGGTAAGCCCAGATCAGCAGTTCCCATATTTCTTCAGCTCTTATTCCCTAAATCAGATTCACAGGGACACAGAGATAAATCTTAAAGTAGAAAATGGTATTTGTGTTGCATTCAAACAGTTGAAGACCACCACTGTGAAGCTTTACTAGAATAACACCTGAATCCTGCTATCTGATATCTGGCAGAGTTTAGAAAGGAGCTTAGCTGAACTTAATACCCCCATGACCAACTTTAACATTTTTCAGCAGACACACAAAGCACACTTTAAAGCTTTTCTCACACAGACCTAGTTCAGGATTTTGAGTAGAGCTAGTGAAACGATTCATTGGGCATAACCTCAAATGTAAATGCCTTACTTTAGGACAGATTTACAAACGCAGCCAGGGAACAGTGTTCAAATTCCCAAATCAATGCAGGAAAAGCTTGCAAGGCAAGGAGAAAAGACAGTTGCTGTTTTCTGACCTTGCTTTCCACTGGGGGGGAAAAAATCTCAGTGCTTCCAAAAGACACAGAACTCCCACTCTCTGTTCAGACAATTAACGTAAGAACAGTTCTGACATATGCAGAGAAAACTTGCCAGATTTATCTTCTGTACCTTTCTAATAATTGCTTTCAGTATGTAGCATGGCTGCAGTATCTGGAAAATTAAGTTAAAAGTAGCAGTCAATTCAACAAAAATATTCTCTAGTTAAAATGGTTTGTTACAGAATCCTCTTGTAAGAAGATTCACTTGCCCTTTCAAATTAACCCAGATAAATGAAAACCCTGATCCAGGACTTTCTCCAAGGACCTTTGAAACCCTATAGTCAGGCTCTTTCAGTTTGAAATACTTTCCCATACTCAAATCTTTTCCTTCTTCTTAGGAACAGCTCCCACTTTTCTGTCTACACCTGCAATTATCTGAAATAAAGTTCAACATGGAAAACTCATCTAGAGGGAATGTTTAGAACATCTAACTTGTGTCATTCAAACACTGAATTTATATTCTCTAATATATTTGTATAGTCACAGGGGATAAGATTTGTAAGCTACTTTTAGGCACTTACAGATCAGAAGATCTTTTAGAAAACACCATTTGGCATCCAAATGTCTTTGAAATGAGCTCTGTCATGTACTTTTCAATCATCATGGAGGTGGGTGGCTACTCCAGGTGGAGTAGCCAGTGACCAAGGGCTTGATTTTCTAGTGCCCATAACTGACTTTTTCCAATGAAATGCATATGAGCCAGAGGTTCACAGTCACAGAAAATAGCTATCAACCTCTGATATGTCAGCATTAAACTTTAGCTCAGAAGAGTTTACCTCTGAGAGATTATACATCTGTTAAACATCTTGGCATTTCTGAAAAGCTGGCTGGGATTGTATTCCTTGAATCAGCTTCTAGGTACTCATCTTAAGTCTCTTTTAACCCAGTCTGGGCAGCACTCTGAATCTAGCTCATCTTCAGTGCTCAGATATTCAGGAGTCTGATAGCAAGGAAAATAACATTTCTCAATAATTACTAAGAGGGAAAATGAAATCCTTTGAAACTCTGTAGTGTTCGTGTACTTCTTCCTTTTTCACATACAGCTTGCATGTAAAAATGTGAGCTGACATTCTGTCATGCTTCAGGTTACGAATCGTCTGTTGACAGACTTGGAAAGAAAGTTACTTCAGCAACAGTTATATGTAAATATCCTCTTCTGGGTTTCTTGAGCTGTGATTCAATGGTCTTATCAAGAACAGGTGAAGGGGAAATTCAAATTGTAACTGCTCAGCAGTGGTAATTTGTGACCAAAGTATGATCTGGCATGGAGGGCAAGAAGGCCCGTCTGCAGAATGGGTTAAACTA
>NW_009936683.1:5306-20507 GCF_000696875.1 Nestor notabilis
CACAGACAGAATGACTTCATGTAAGGGAGTGAGGTTTCCCTTGGTGCTAAGAAACAGTCAAAGCATTGTCTTGCAGCAGTCCTGGAATGTGAGTGCCAAGTTGCCACCTACGGGCAGCAGAGTTGGGCTAGGAGATGGACCCCACGCAGAGCTGAGGCCCTGATACTGATGCTCGCAGGGTTGGCATTGGTGCAAGTATATTGGCTGGTGACACATATTTGAAGTCTCCTTATAGATCCACTTATAGTGATGGGACTCTGTCCAACACAGTGTTCGTCAAATCTTTATATTTAAGCACAAATTTTCCTCAAAGGATACAATACAAAGTCCCCAGTAGGTGGACACAGGACTTGTCCAGTTTAACAGCTCACATCTTGCTAGTCAGCTGATGACCCTCTGACCCAGCAATGCCCTTCTCTGCACCACCTTGCATGATCTAAGGAAAAACTAGTTTTACTTAATCTTTGCATACCTACCTGTACAGAAACCATACTCCATTCCAAGTGTTTTTATGGTGCTTAGTTAAAGCATGTAACTGGGAAAAAGTTTTCCTCATGAGAAATATGGGAACTCATTAAGTTCATCAACCTATTTAATTTTCCACACATAAACTACAATATTGTTCATTTCTCCAGAATAGAACTTGAATTGAAAGCCCTTACACTGACCATAAGCAACTTGAAGAGGACAGGTGAAATCCCAATTCTGCAACCTAAGCAAAAACACATGCTGTGTCAGAGAGGCCAGAATGTCACCTATTATTTCAGGCTTCAGAGGGCTGCCAGTCAACAAGTCTTTCTTTTTGCTCTCTGCTGGTGAATTTTACCCTGGTTTTCAAGACTGTGCCTTTAAAGTTCAGGGCAGAAAATGATACCTAAATACAAGGGAGTGAACTAAGGGGAATTTACACTACAATAAATATTCTGTACTCCTTCCCAGTGTCACCGCTTTCAAACCCATCCCACGATGAATTAAATATCACCTAATTACATATCTCCAGTCTGTGGAAAAGGCCAAGAATCACAGAGGTGTGTTTCAAAGAAACTTCACAAGCATCATAAAGGGTGCCAGTCAGTAGAGTTTAGGCTATCCAAATGTGGCCTTTGGTAGCATTAAGCTAGAAGTTGCCTACTTGACTTTTAAAGGGAGTAAAGAAGGGAGACCCAGATGCTAGAAAATTCACAGGTCAGATTGCTCATCTGAATTTTGTGACACAAACAGACCCTTAGTATTTGAGAACTGGGAATGGTGAAACCTCTGTTACTCATGTAAGTCACTCCCATCATCCATCAGTGCTAGAATAAAAGGACTCAAACACTGTAATGTATTACATTACTGCAATATTTTCATCTTACTTTCAAACTTGCTATCAAAACTAGATGTACACATATTGCTTTTGTTTGTCCTTCATTACAGGGAGCTGGGAGAGACCAAAATGAGCAAAGTAGATGTCTTTAGACAATATAAGCTAAAATCTTAGACCTGCAGGAACTCAGTTGCTTGTAGTTGTCTACCCAGGCTCTTGGGTATAATGAGGTATTTTATTAAGCTGGGGAAACCCATTACAATATGTTGGCCATTAAACTAAGTGTCCAGGATATACAGTAATGTAATAAAGGACTTACTTAATAACAATTTCATTTACTATGCTGTACCTTAAGTAGTAATTTAAAGACAGGCCAGTCCACACCTGCTCTCTAGGTGCACAGAAGAGCTGGCAGGCAAGTGGGTCTGTCCCCAGTGGGACTACTGCAAACATAATGCACATGCATTTGGGAGGTAATAAAACCACAGGTAGCTTCATGTGGTGTTAAAGAGATTTTTTAAACACAGATGTGTAAACCCATAAATGGGTGATTCAGAAGTGATGCAAGCAATGTATCTCAACCCTTTGGAGAAGGCCATCGCTTAAGCATTTCCTGTATGCGAAAGGATAGTTTTGTTTCAATCCTTTCCACAGAAGGTAACACCATAAGCCTTTCATTTCCATCTATCTGCTGTTGCCTCTATTGCCATGACCATATCTTCATTGCAGAATCAAACCACTTGCCTTGTAGTTAATGTCTTTGGGCTAGCCTGGCTGGAGTGAGAGCACACTGTGAAATAATTTCTGTACTACACACAGAGAATGGCTTGCCATGCAGAGATATTGGATTAGCAGCTGGGGAGCTGAGCTAATAAGTTATAGCAAATATTCCCTTGTGAGCCTACTAATTTGAATTAAAAATGCCATCCTGCTCAAATTAAGCGGCTTTTGTGTAGAAGGGATTTGTGATGGTAATAAAAGTTATAAAAGTAAAAAAATCTCTTACAGTTATTATGACTTTCGAAGCACTGAGGAAAAAAAACCCATAACAATTGATAAATGATATAAGCTTATAAAATATTCTAATGTAGCAGTGATGTGATATACTTCTCTGAGTGTCACTCAGAGCCAAGGAGAAAGAAGGAGGAAGTGTCTTTACACTGTTGTTAGACCTCTCCAGATGTGCGGCCAGCTTGGGAAAGAAAGAAGCTTTGGCAACATCTGTCAGTGAGGCACACCCTCATCTGCACCAGCCTCTCTCTCCCAGGCACTGCAGACCTGTGGTGACAGCCACTGCCTCCTTCTTACATGCCTCAGGCATGAGAAGCCTGAAGATGAGAGCCGCAGGAATACCCTTCTGGCCTTTTCCTGCCCTAGAAACCCTACACATATACACAAGCACAAAGAGGCTTTTCCAAAAGCCTGTTTCAACATCTAAGTCTCCTTGTACTCAGCAAGGCCAATTTTAATACTTTTGTCTGTAACTGGGGCCAGAAATGAATGCCAGAAGACACTAAGAGTTGCACCTCTGGGATGCATTGACAATCCAAGTTTTGCTTTAAATTAAACCAGCAAAGTCCCATAGGACCATTCAAGTCTACACAGCACAATAATATGCAGTTTACAGAGCCCTGAAATGATGCCAATTGAGAGTCCACAAGAGAAGCGTAGCAGGGTACTTGTGGCAGCCAGCCCTGGTCCCCCACTGATAGTGCAGTGCTGCGCTAGCACAACAGCTTCCAGACCCAACCTAACACCTACCCCACTGCTTCAGTCTAGGATCAGGTTGCAAAGGATGCCAAAGATGCTGAGGATTTAGCAGATGCAAGGGATGTAATGGATGTGGGATCAAGCCCACTGTTTTGGTCACTTTTGGATCACTATACCTGAAATGTTTCTTAAAATTCTCGAATAGATTTTTTTTTTCTACAGATACAATATCTTGCTGCCCTGGTATTGATACTGCATCTGCTTGCAATTAGAGGATATAGTGCAGTGCTACAGGTTTTATAGAATTAAGCCATGTAGGGAATACATTTATGGTCTTCAGTGAGGCCTAAGTTGTTTCTAGATTGTGACTAAAGCATGAAACAGTTTTAAACCTCAAAAAAGGCCAGCTATCTTGGTATTCCTACCCTTCTTTCACTTAAATTTCTATTACGTTTTCTTACTTTTTACCACCTCCCTCACCTCATCTTTTCTTCAGAAATAAACCTAGATGATCTTAAGCTTATTTATGCTCCTTGCTTCAATTTCTTTGCTTGGTAATTTATTCCAAATGTCAACTGAAATTTTTGAATTATAACATTCTCAACTTTTGGATGCAATTTATAAATATTAGGTGTGGCCATAGTAGTGGAAGTCTCCTGAAAACGGAAAGCAGGACCTGTTTTTCTATTTGACCTGCTTCCTGTTCGTTCTGCAACATACAAAACTTTCTGTAATAGCTGTTGGTTACAATGAGCCTATGGCTTTTCTTAAAACCACGTGATTGTTCAGAAGAAAAAATACCAATTTGGTAATGAGAGACATTATGTAGACACCAGCTTCACATTTGTCATTGTGGGCACAGATATTGTTCTTGTTTCCAAGAGTAAAATGTAGGTACCACTAGCACTTCCTCATGGAACTGTATTTTGTTAAATCAACATAATTTCAAGGCAGCTTCCTCTAAAGGGAAAGCAAGATCAGGATTTGCACATCTCTTCAATTTCTATGCTTCAAGGTCTAATATCTTAAAGTACAGTTGCTTCTGGATTCTCCGTAAAGCTAATCTAAATATTTTTAGCTTTTTATTTATTTATTTCCAAAATCACTATAGTGCCAAACCTAAAATGTTTTGTTAATCAAAAAGCTTTCTTACAGCCTATCACAGAAGAATGCAAAAGAGCCAGAAGTGTTATTTCTAAGGTTCTTACCTTACCTGGAGCAGATGTTATTTTCCCATATGCCAAGGTAATGCCAGGTTCATCTTTTGACTGTTTTCTGTCTCCTAATTCTTCTTTGTCTGTTATTGCTAAAAGACCGAAATTCCTATTTTCATTCCACCACATGTGGACCAAAATAAAATTTCAAACCTCAGAAATGCTCACCAAAAGAAACTGCTGTTTTCTGGCCAGGGATAATCAACAAACTTAACTACAAATACTCTTAGCACAATAACCCAATACAAAAGAAGGGGAAATCTCAAATGACCGTAAACATTCTGATGCTTGCAAACCACTCCCAAATGTATTTTCAAATATGTTCCTTTGTCATTGCTCGGGATGCTGCCTAATGAGTTGATGGTAAGCCAGTGACAGTCTAGCACAGCGAAAGTTTAGTGTTTCCTTTTTAGGACATTGAAGTATTCCCTATTGTTTTGAAACCATTAGTAACGCTGCTTCTTTGCCTTTGCCATCCAAAAAGCCCTTCTCTAGCAATGACTCATTCAGGTTCTGGCACTGTGTAGGATAAGGGAGAAGAGTTAATAGAAAACGCTTGTAAAATAGAAAGGAGGAGAAGGGGAGGAAAGATGCAAAGCAGAGTTCTGGCTCTGTCACGTTTTTTCTTACTTGTAGAGTTTTCTACTCTTTTTGGAAACTATAGATGCTGGGGGTTATCACACTGGTGCATATCCCTGGATATGCAGAACACTGAAATCCCTGAAAACGTAAGTTAGTGAACACCGCGTGATTTCATGTTTTTCCTGTTAAAATCATTTATTTCAATGATCTGTGTTACTTTTGCTCTTGGTGGTGCATGCTGGGTTACTTCACTGTCTCCTGTACCATGAAGTCATGGAACACTGAGGCTGCTGAGCAGCACTGCTCTTCCAGGGATCTACCAGCCAGTTACTATTCTGTAGTGCTTTCACCTGATTGGGATGGGCAAGAACATTACTCTTCAGAAGAGACATGACCATTGCATAAAATCCTCTCACTTGGAAAGCAAAGCAGGAAACTCCATCTGCCTTTATCTGTGCCAGTATTTCACTTTTTTTAGAGCTCCATAGGATAACTGGCATCTTTGTCCCCTGCAATTTTAAAGCCTTCAGCAAGGTAGATGGGTATGTCTAAGAACAAAAACTGCCTTTGGGAGTTTAACTTCTTTGCACATTTTCTCCATGTAATTAAAGAATTTAGCCCATTGTCTCCTGTTCCCATTTCAGTTTCACATAGGACTAACAGTTCTGTGTTAAAGAGACACCTCTAATCTGCAAGTTGAAAGAGTGCCCAAAATACAGGAAGGACAGAATTTTTCAGATAACGTGGACCTCCTTGTTTAGGTAGTGTGACATTTTAATGGAGTCCTGTTGCTAATGGAGTAATATAACCCTGACATTAACAATCTAAAATTGATGCGAGAGGAGTCAGGTTCTGTATATTTTTTTAGCTCTTAAAACTAGAACAGTAAAAATAGTTTTGAAAAGAGACAGAGAGATGAAGAGATCTGCATAAAACTGAGAGGAGATTAAGTTCTCTTTATTTCTCATGTATTTCTTGACTATATGTCACCTTGAACTCCTATGAAAAGCATGCTTTTCTCTACTCTTGTAGTTCTTCTTGTTTCTTCACTATGGTCTTTTGGGATGCCTGCTAAAAGCATGCTGATGGGGGGGGAAGTGGAAGGGGGGTTAAATCTTTTAAGTATATTAAATAAAATAACACTTTTGAAATACTAAAAAAAATATGGAAATGTGCTTCCTATCATATGAGAATTCAGCTGTTCCCAGGAACAGCCTGGGTGTCAGGAGACCAGAGCAACATATGAGGAATGTATTAAACAAATGACAGAGGGAGGACTGAATAGCTCCAGGAGCTGGAAAAATATTACATAACTTTTCTTCTTGAGTCTACCCGGACTGACAGTGCAAATGAAAATCATTAGACTCTGAAGATGGTTTGGTGGTCCATGTGGAATCATTTGGTGGTTTCTCTGGAGTTCCTAATAGACAGCTTTCTACATCACAGAAACTTCCATACATTTATCACCCTTTTCAGCAATCTTAGTGGAAGCCAAGAATAAGGGTTTTAAAGAGAAAAACATTTAAGCATATGCTTAAAATTAAGCACCTGCTCAAGTACTTTGCTGGATAAGAACCTCAAAACCTACATTGCTAATACATGTGGTAAAAATATGAAAAGCAGAAAGGAAAGCTGGGCTGTTGATGCTGTTCTGGAAAAGATTTTATTTTCATTAAATAGCTTTTAGCAGTATTACATTGTATTTTTAAAAAAAAAGGGGGGGGGGAGAAAAAGAAAAATAATCAGGGTTATATTCCAGAGACTATCTGTAATAGACTCTCAGAAAGGAGTGAGCATATGAATATCCTGTGCTCTCTCACCAGGGGTTGACCATGCTGGTTCCCCTAACGTGCTTGTATTTCAATGTAGACTCAATTAACAAATCCCATCATATTTCCCATTTCTCTGCACTGGGCAATGTTACAAATACTGAAGGAACTTCCAGGTAAGTCAGTACAAGTACACAGCAAAGTGCAGTACTAAAGGTCTCATACAGTTGTGTTAGCACAGTGTAGGCATATCTACATAGCTTCCAGTTCAGCTGAAGCCTGCTGAAGTAACCACAGGTTAGTGGTACATTGCATGGAATAGATATACCTTCCTCTTCATACATGGCAGGGAATGACGCAGCTCAGGGGGTGACTGTGCAGGGCATAACTCTAAGTGACAGAAGTAGAGAACTCATCTGTCTAATTTTAAGAGACACCTTTTTTCATTTATCTATCACATAACTGCAAGGAAGGCTTAATGAACCAGTCCAGCCTCAGCACGGTAACACTGAGCAACATTGGTCATACTTTCTTCCAATGCAGAATTTACACTAATACCAAGCTGAATGAAAAAAATCTAACAATAAATCAAACTAAAAGTGCTATCCTTCTTTTCTCACCCAAAGACTCCACTTATTGGCATTCTTGAAATAAAAATGAATGGTAATAATTGATTGGTCCATGATTTTTTATTTTTTTTTTTACTGCACCGAAACTGCATCAGGAGTATTTGAAAAACTGTATAAAGAGTTCTGTAGTAAAATGGTTTTCATTTTGCCAATAGATGCAAAATTCTTACTAGCAATATTAATTGTGGCAAGACCATTCCTCTGCCTAAACTCTCTTCTTTCTACAAATTAACCAGGAACTGAGGAGATACATATGCTTCCACCTGACTACTAATGGACTAATTACATGGCAATAAAGAATTGATGACAAATTCCCCAGCCTTAAAATGTGATTCTAACTTAAAAATACATCATGACAAAGCAGAAAAAAATCCCAAGGATTTGTTTAGGTGTATATATCATAGCTCACCTTCCTGACTTTACTCTTCACCCTACCTGACAAAGTTATCCTACTCCAATTCAGCCAAATTCTCAAACATGAATGAAGCTGAAAGCACAGTGTTGTGTCTTGCTGCTAAAGAACAGGTTTGAAAGGAATTTGCAGGCAGCGGCAGGGTCAGCACACAGTCCTCTCGGGTCCCATTCCAGCTCTGGGGACTGGAGCATGCCTCGGCGCATGCATGCTCTTCTGTCTCTTTTCTATCCCAGCATAACCCCTTCAGCCCAATGCCCTTCAACTTTTTCCTCTTGCACGCTGTTTCCTGACCCCTTCTGTGGCCAGTGACACAGTCCACTTGCCGGGTTTCCAGACCTGGTCCTCTTCCCAAACCCAACACAAGCCCAGCCCTAGAGTAAGACTTTCTCTCTGGTCCCCATCTAATATCAGTATTTCCACACCCTCCCTTCCTGGCTTCCCTTCCCAGTTTCTTTGCCAAGTTCACATGTCTCCACCCTGACATCCCCAATGACATTCCTCCCTCCTTAGGTCAGCTTCCCACTTCCCCTGACTCCAACTACTCATTTCATTACTCTCCGTGTCCTTATCTGCTCCTTTCCTCTCGACTTAAATCACACAGCTCCCTCCTGTCCTACTGCCCAGGCTGACCACAGCGGGGGAATACAGGGGCAAAGGGCCAACACCCAGGGTTTTGTGTCCCACCCTCCTTGGCACAGTGCAGTAGGAATCCGCCTTCACAAGGGAAGTCTAGTTCCTTTGCTCAACTACAAGTGAGACCTTTCCTGGCTGTTCTCTGCAGCTACAGTGTGATCAGCCACATGCACTGAGAATTTCAGACCTGCTCGCTGTGTATGCAGTTTTCAAAGCACTTGCTTGAATTTTAGAAGCCTGTAATGAGCAGATATACAGAATTTTTCCTCCCCCAAATTCACTCATTTTCATTGGGATTTTACATGGCATTGGGAATGGGCACATTTTGACAGGTTAGGAGCTACTGAAGAGAAAGTCATGTTAGAGTAGATGATACTACTACCCATGGCCATTCCAGTTTGTCTGATTATACTTTCTGCTTGAAAAATGTTGCCTGAGTCTAAGGGAACTCTACCAACTTGTCTCCTGCTACATGGTTTCATGTATCCAACTCTCTAGGCACATACATAGCCCCACTCCTCATCAGTTTGCAGTTTATCAAGGAGCTACCTAGAATGGAAGTTGTAGGAGGATCATCATCATCTTCCACAAACAGTGCAACAGAGGCTTTAGATTTAGCTGTATAGATTTAACTATAAAGCCTGAAATAAACCCAGTGATGCTACTGTCTGCAGTAGCATGATGAAAAGTATATTAAAAAAATCCACCTTGATTATCAACCTTTATTCTCTTGATTCACTGGAATTACTCCCCATTTACTCCTGCATGATGAGATAGAAATCACAGTCATGAAGCATAAGCCTTCTCCTGGCAGGTACCCTCTTCTTGGTCCTGGCAAGAGACCCAGGAATTTTCTGCACTGCCTTCTCTGCTATGGGTACCCTATGCACCAATAGGTCTTTCCTCTCCAAGGGCTGTTAGGTATTAGGCACCATGTTGATGGCATACTCATTTTGTTGGGATTGTTCAGTACAGAGAGGTACATACATAAGCCATCTCCTGCCTCTTCTGCTCCCCCTCTATTTTATGTTAATCTTTATTGACCTTAACTAGCAGAGCTTCCTGAAACTGGACTAGTTTTCATGAGGAAGGTGCTGTAAACATCTGTAAGGAAAGGATTTTCATCTACAGACAGGTGTTAAAAGCACTTTAGCTGACACAGTCAGGTGCCTGCCCTCTCTGTCTTTGCTCCAGGTCTTGCAAAAGGGGACAAAGAGAGAGAGCAGTCCCAAGTGAATCAGTTATGAAATGTCTTCCAGCAATCCTGCATTTTCTCCAGGAACAACAATCCTGAAGGATTGAGGAACAGGGAGCAGGAGCTAGTGAGGAAGCAGAGGCTCTGAACTCTGCAGCCCCCTGAGCAAACGAAAGCTCTGGTAGACCCCAAAAGCTCCAGCAGGGAAAAGACACATTGCCAAAGCAGGAGAAATATAGCCCTTTGGGCTATTTTGTTCCAGTTACACCTTTCTGGCCTTACAGAAATATGGGATGGGCTTTGGGAAATTACACTGTTCAGGAAGGAGTTAAACACCAAATACAAGAGTGCCCCTACTTTCACCCAGGACACTGTGATTTTGTTACACTTTTCCCTGAAAGTTGGCAGGCTCCATGCTAAGCACTTTCTCACAGGCAGAAATTCTCCTCAAAACCTCTTACTTTTAAGCGAAGTGCCAAAAAATGCTCAAGTGCCAGCCAGTGACTCATCTTTTAAAAGCCTGGGTTTTGGAAGGTGGTTTTCACTTCAGGAACTTGGGATTGCTTCCTGGATACTAAACATTGTGGGATCAATAATTAGACTAGAAAAACGTTGAAAAAGGAGGAGTTTAGATATTTAAACATTAGTCATCTTCGGGGATTCTGTTAATTAGAGATACCTGGGAGTTCCAAACAAAGGAAAATCCAGGAAGGCCAAGAGTTTGGCTGATGACTCAAAATGGCTAACATCCACTTTATTTTTTTTTTTTTCCAAATTCTGAAACATATTTTCAATCATTGTAATCTCTTTTTAATAATGGAACCAGACACATACATCACATTGCCTTGGAAGAAGTAGAAATACTGTCTTTTTTTTTTTTTTTTTTACGTGGGTGCAAATGGAAAGCATATGATGACATTCCATCTCTTCCTCCCCTGTGCTGTGTTTCACCCATTTCTCAACACAACGCAGACATACGGCCTTTATTAGTGCTGTAGCTACATGTCATCCTTTTGCCATCATGCAAGCCAAACTTGTGAAGTTCTCTTTTGCTTCTAGGGATTTCCTTGTTTACACACCACATAAAACCTTACTTGCACCTTGAAAAAGACATGTGGGAGCACAGAAGCCTGTACACAGGTGAGGGCATCTATCAGCAGGCAGGGTGAAGGAAGGGCACAGATCTGCTTGGAAGCCTGATATAAGCGTGGATTGTTTCTGTTTGGAGGCAATGCTGTTTATCAGCCCCAGCAGGGCAGCAGCTGTATGACTCAAACAGCAGATTTCTAAGAGGGAATAAACAAAGCAGTAGAAGAAAATTAAGAAAGCAGAGGGAAAAAATGAGACATTTATTAAGTCAGAAAATAAAGATTAATTACATCTTTCTGTGTTTGATGCAGGCTCCCCAGCATGGTATTCAGGGTAACTGTCTTGTCTTTTTAATTTTGCTGAGATCATTTATTCTTTATATATCATTGCTAGCAATTATGGTTCTCAAAAGTGGCTTATAAACACAGTTCACATCTTATGCATAGGACAATCTGACAGTGTGCAGGTGCCCTTGTCCATGGATTTTCTGGGTAAAATATATATAGCTATCTGGTCATTCTGGGATTGGTAACATCCTGGATTGACATTGCAATCTGTTAACAAGGAGTTTTGAACAAGTCTAATGAGATGGTATAGATTTTCCCAGAGTATGAAAAGCTATAAGAATTCTTTCCCACCTAATCTGCTCTTCTGTGTCAAAGAGAAAATAGCACCAAATGTTTCAAAGTAAGGTCAAGAGTCCTTGGTTTAGCTAGTCACAGCAATAACTGTTCCTAGCAAAAAAAATGTTTCTAACCACTCAGCTGAAGCTTACATGTGTTTATCAATTAGCACACCACAACTTTGGGTCCTTCTTATTCATTGATGTGTTTTGGAGCACCTACTAATGGAACCATAGCTTATTTTTAGTCCTTACACAAATTGAAAACAAAACAGAAATTTCTTCTGTCCTGTCAAAATAAACCCCAAGCAACCAAACAACCAAACACTACACCTATTCAGCCAAGATTCAGTTTTGGTTCCCAGAAACGAAGACTCAAACCATGTTACTGTCAGAATGCAAACATCCCATCCTTTCTTTTTTTTCCCAGTGTGTTGGCAGTTGCAAGTTAGGTAACTTTATTCTTTTTCAGTTAAAATATATAAAAAACATAGGCCACATGGTTCTCTCTAAAACCTTTCAGTGTGCCACGTTGCAAACAGAGCCAGCAACAAGGGTCGCCTACTGCCATGGTGCTGGTGAGATGCACTGGTGAGATGGCTCACACAGTGTCAGGCTTCAGACCTCCACTTGATTTCCTGCTTAATCACTGTCACTTGCGGAGTCCAGTCTCGCAGCATGCGCAGGTCCCAGTTTTGCTGTCAGGAGCAGGAGAGCTGCGTAGCTTCCTACACTAGGTGGCATGGAAGGACCAAATTTCGCCGCCCCCACCACCGCCTGATGGCAAACGATGCTGCTGTTCCGTGTCTTACAATCTCTTTCGCTTGTGTTCTGCAGAAATATTTATTTTTTAATTTAATCACCTGGCAGAATTTTATCGGCATAAATGTTGAAGCTCTTCTTCGAGGGGTTCCCTTGTGATTTTTTCATTCCAGCTGAGTGGTGAGCTCTTCAGTGTGCTTGGTGATTTTCCCTCTTGACTTTCCAACATTGACTTTCAGCATCCAGATATTATACACCCTAACTCTGTATCTTACTCCATAAAGTCTCAGGTTTCTGATTAGCCGTCCTCATTTCCCCATTATTCTACATTCATATATGTGAAGAAGCAGAACTGACATCTTTGCACTTACACAATTCACAGAGCAGGAACTTTGAAGCCTGTGTCTGAAAACACTTTCAGCTCCTCAGAATCACTTTTGATGTCTGAAATAGTCGGACTTCTTGAAGAGATAAGCTTGCTTCTTACCTTACTCAACTGCTAAGCTGATTTCTGTAAGATATTGACCCTACAAAGCAACCAAGCTGGATCCATCATTACTGTCATTGCTCAATACCGCGATTGCACTAACAGCACAGCATGTGTACTGCTGCAGCCCTCCTAGTCCTTACCCCTAGCCCACAGCAGACACACATGTGTAATGAAGATCATCTCAGTCAAGTCAGGATGCCCATCTAGCTCTAAACCATTTGGATGAGAAAACTGAGAGCATAGTCATTACCTCGTATTATTGCCTCTCCACTGTCACCACAAAGCACCTCATTTCTACCTGGAGGTTTCCAATACTTGGAAATGTATGCAATGCATGCAATGCCATTTCCATTACTTCACCATGCTCCCAACATGCTACTTAACAGCTTTCCAGCACATAAACCTGCTGATGCACCCCCACCCACCCCATATATGTAATCTGCCTTCCTCTGCCTGGGGGAACAAGAGTTAGATTATCTCTTGAGGTGCTTTCCATCCCTGTTTTGTATGATTCCCTGGGGACAGGCTTATCTCTGAGGTAACATCTTGCGGGACTCCAAGGTTACACTGGTGAACATGTTAAGGCCAGAAAGAGGGAGGGAGATGTTTAGCATTAATGGCAGAGGCCTAACTTTTCAAAGTGGAAGATTTTCTCATCATGTGAATGGGACTGAGTCATTCAGGTTTTGTCAGCTGGAGGTTCAGGAGAAGAGATGTCTCAAGACAATTTACTGCATTTTTAAATCTGATCCTGTAGTCCCAGCTATTTAACTCTGTATTGCCCTACTTTCTGCTCTCTTGTCCTTACTGAGGTGATTTTTCTTCCCCCTTCCTCCTTGCTGTACTGAGCTGGCACCTCCTGCTTTCCCCTCTGCCTGGCCCAAACCTCCATGGCCCTCGCCAGTGTAAAAGGAGAACCAGAGAGACCACCTGTACCAGGAGTAGAAAAACAAAACATAAAAAGAAAATTGAAAGCAGGCTGAAGCTAAGGAAGGCTCAAAGCTCAAGAGTATGTTTAACCCTAGGGTTGGTTCAAGGCAATATCCAGTGTATATACTCCATGGCCATTACAAATGCCTGTATTTCATTGCTTGTTATACAGCTGTGAGCATGACTAGTGTAATTCAGTTTCCACAGTATCTACAGAAGGATACTTTCTGGAGGAAAAGACTTCCTTTAAGGAGCTATAGACTACAGCATTGTCAGCACTTGGCACAGGGAAGCCTACGGTACAGAAGGAGGAAGGCAGTACCACCACACGGACCCCTCCTGGGTGCCTACTGCCCTGTGTTTCCAAACAGCATGAAAAAACTCCAAGAAACTTCAAGATCTGGGAACAAACTAAATGAAATCATGCCCTGACCTTATGGCAACACATGCTGTCCTCAGTTTCACCAGTGCAGGTGTAAACAAGAGCTAAAAATTACACATAGGGCACAAACAAGCGCATGATAATGTGAAACACTATAATGTTTTAATTGCCGCTTATTTAGTTAAGCCCTTCATAGCTCCCTGCTGGTGAGTCTTGAGCAATGTGGTCATTCCAACCTCAGGCTCATAAAAATTTACTGCACGCCTTCACGTGTTCTCCCTATATAGCTCCATTTTATTTCACTGGCAAAATATGGCCAGCTGGAGTTGCAGCTCTGATTAACTGAATGCTCAAGATGCAGAATGCAGTCCCCAGAATACATCATATTCATGATAATATTCTGACTGTAAAAACGGCTTGACTTTTTAAGCTGCTACGGAGATGCAGATAAATGTAATGTGTCAGAAATAGGGACCACCTACACATCAGATCACACTTACAAGGATAATGTATGCAGGCATATAAAATTGCCAAGGAACACAAAGCCACCCAGAAAGGGGTACTTCTCCAGGCTATTGACTGGTTTATTCTACATTTCACAGCTGAGTGACATTTGGTTTCAGTAGAGCCACCTGAAGGGATGAAATCGCACTGTTCTTGGACAGTCAGCACCAGGGACATTATGATTTTAAAATACATTGCCAAAAGACAAAGCCACAGCAAACAGCATTGCAAATCAGAAGCTTCTTATTTTAAAATCATAACCGAAACCAATGAATACAAGCTTCCTAACAGAAACACTGAAGCATCTCCATCAATTTTTAAGATTCCAGGTATTAAGATTGCCAAAGCATTTTTAGGGGCAGGAGGATTGAAACATCTTTGTGTTAGTCTTAAAAAAAAATTTAAAAAAAAAAAAAAGGAAGGGGGAGAAAGGAAGGAAGAAATGTGCTTCTGTGACTCAGAGGTGCAACTGAAATAAAAATCTAAACACTGCCACAAGTGGGATCACTGAAGCCCAAAGCAAAACTCTACGTCTTGGAAATTTCCAGAGGATCTTGGAAAAATTCAGTGCTTTTAGACAAAGAGCAGCAAAATGAAAAGAATGTCAGAAAAAGAACTTCAGGAGAAAACGCAATGGTGTAGTTAAAGCTAAGTTTTTACTATTCCTACAGTCCAGGGAGCAATAAATATTAATTGCTATACAGCTTGGCATTGTAAACTTGTATTTCATGCGTATTTCATGCTTACTACACTTATTCTACACATCTGCAGAGCAGAAGACAGGGACAGTATAAGGCTTCCCACCATCAACTTGCTAATCCCTGTCAATTTTTCACTTTTCTCAATGAGCCAGAGCACTGGTTTTATTTGGTTTCCCAGAGTTCACCTGAAAAGCCCTCAAACAAAAGTAGCCATCTTTGCTTAATCTAGATACAACCCTGTAGTAAGCCTTTGGAAGAAACAGCAGGA
>NW_009936683.1:20538-25970 GCF_000696875.1 Nestor notabilis
TGGCTCCCTAGGTCCCACCTAAGACATATATCCCACCTCAGTCCATCACTATGGACTGTTTTGTTTAGATGCTCTGTGTTGTCAAATTTATACCCCACAGTTACTCTGGTGATTGAAGCCTTGGATAGCGCAAGGGTGTCATGCTTCAGCCATGCACATGCCACTGTGTTCCTGCACTTCCCAGGTGAGTGCTCCAGCCTCCTGGACATTGTTCTCAATCTTGCTCTCCACAGTTTCGAGACAAGGGCTTGCAAGGAGTTGCCTGAGGCACAGGGGTGCCTAAGGGCTCTAATGGGATTACTCTTAAATTTAGCTGTGTTTCTTTAGATACTCCATTTGAAGCCAGTCTGCTTGGAATAAAATACTTCTAACAGGTACTGAAGCAGAAAACAAATGTGAAAATGATTCACACGTCTGGGAAGTGGATGTCTGGCTTCTAGAGCATGTTGCAGCAAATGTAAAATGCTGCACACGAAGTGGACGTCTCATTAATAGAGACCAAGGAGCGATGCTCCAAGCCATGCATAGGGGTGCAACCAGCTTGCAAGTGGTTAGTAAAAACATTGTCCTGCGTGGCACATGGTCTTGGATTTCTTCAGAGGTGGAAACTAAACTAGTTCTATTAAGGCTTGATGCATGCTCCAGGCTACTGGGCAATACATCCTCCCACAGCAGCTTTTGTGAATCTAGCATTTATACCTTTGGCCTGCAAGGACCCGAATCAAAATCTTTTGAAGACATTAGATGTTCTGAGATTTTGCTTCACCAAGATACCAATTTTTTTTTTTTTTATTTTTTGTAAAGTTTTTTCTTTTTTTTTTCCTTGGAATGAGGGCGTGAGTTGGCATCTGAGCCCAAAAAATCAGTTAAATGCACAGCTCTTCTGGTGGCAGATTGTTCCCTGTAGGAGGTCTCTGGTTGTTCTTCACATCTCATGGGTGTTAGAGAAGTAGTTCTCAGGGAACTATGAAAAAGGAGAAAGGAAGGATGTTTGGCATATTCAGAATAGAGTGTTCATTTAATCAGAAGAAAATATTGCATTGAGTTCTGTGAATGGTACACAGATACTATGGGCAATTGGAGCCTTATACTTTTATATAACTTGTAATTACTTAATTCAATTATTCAAAGAAAATTACATCACACCCCCACAAAATACCCTGTATCTTACTAAAGAGACAGATATGCCTGGTTTAACACTCAAGTAATGTCACCTCCAGCAGAAGCTCATTTGTTAAAATACCAGAATACTGCCGTATGATGCCTATCGTAACACCCACCTCCCACACACACAGGGCAGCATGCATCTTATAACAAAGGAGGCATTCATAGCTATTATCTTCAAAGGTGGTAGGGGTGATAAATGCATTAAAGGGACCAGAGAAGTGTTCACTTCACCAAAGAAAAGCTGAAATAGCTCATGGATGTTTTCACTGGAAGTTGAGGTGCCTCCGCGCTTGCTATCCTAGCACCAACTTCCCCTCGTGTTGTCTAAAAGTTTATTGTAGCTTTGAACTTCACCTGAGCTTTACAGCTAGCAAGGACCCTGTGCTCCCAAAAGGTCCAAACCTAAATTTGGATCTCAGCTCTTCGGTTTTATTATCACTACAACAGTTCTCAGTCTATTAATATTCCTTTTTGTGCAAAAAACAGTCTGGCACTTTTAAAAAGGAAACAGTGGTAATGAAGAGACTCTCAACTCCTAAATTCACTTTAAACTATTAGAAGAAGTTATTGGGAGCTATAAATTCTTGGTACAGAATTAAAGAATAAAAATTAAAAAGCAAAACCCAGCCTCAGGGGTGACTGTCAGGTCACTCTATGCAAAGTAAGGTCTCTGATCTTTCCCTCCTCCATTGCTTTTGTTGAATATTTGAAAAAGATAACAGATTCCCAGTGAAACTGGGAAACTGACAAATGACACTTAGAGGTAATTTGAAGTTACAGGTCAGCCCTCAGCACTGGCCACCTGAAGTTGGTGACAACCTGTTTGCCCAGTTGGCAGCTGAGAGTGCTCAGCAGGTTTAACTGCAAAGGCAACAGCTCTGATTTCTTAGCTCTGATTGTGTTATTCAGAGCAACCTACCATGCCTCTGGTGGTGTAACTCACAAAGCCCCCTAGTACCCAACGCAGGCACAAGCGGCTTCCAAACTGAACAGTCAGATTTGGGGTTTTTACATTAGCCACAGGACAGAGATCAGCAGTGGTGAGGTTCACACAGGTCAGACCTTCACCTTTCCTTCAGCGAGTTTAACTTCTTAAGAACAGCAGATGCATGCTTCGCCTCAATGCCCTGTCCTGACCAGTGCACACAGGAAGCTGGAAAACTTAATGTGTGATATATAAAGCAGCAGAAACACACACATTGTGCGACAAATGTCTGTTGAAAGGAGATAAAGGAGGCAGCCTGTTTCCTCTCCTTTTTTTCTATGTTGTTTGCCTGTGTCCTCATTCCCCTCCGCCCGGCCCTGCTGTCTGGAGGAGGTTTCACATTGCATTAGCATTACCGCCCGTGCCTCTGCCGGACGGGCTGCCACTGAGGCCTCGCCTGGCAGCTGGTGCGGGGACAGCCTCCCACAGGCAGGACAGGGACCTCTCTGCAGTGACAAGGTCTGAGCCTGAGGGATGGTAAAGGGTCTGGAAACAGATAGCTGAGGAGCAGAGCAGCCACACAGCATCGCAGCTCTTCCAGTAGCTGCCACTTCCAGCTGCTGTAGGTAGGGTGGCTTTAGTAGCTCTCAGAGACTACTGTTCTAACACTGGTGATCCCCAGTTAGACCTTAACTCTCAGCAATGAAAAGATAGATATATATATACATTTTTTTTTTACTCCAGGGAACTCCATGGTACTGAGCAATGCCTCTGGTATCTAACCTCATTAAAGGAGCTCATCTAACTCCACGACATACTGAGGAAACTCTCACCTCCCTCAAAGGCAATGACTCAAGATACTAATCATTGCAATGAGGATGTCTGAGGGTTTTTCCATCCACTACTTCAGTCTGGGCTATGCTTTTCCTTCCCCCATTACTGCAGCCACAAATACTGCACTTGTGTTAGAGAGGAAGGCATCCAGCCACTTTTTATGTGGATTGCCTCAGGCACATTTAAATTTCAGCCAAGTGCCAAATAATTTAAATTGGCCCTGAGCACACCTGAAAAAAACTATGTTATGCCTTTCCATACTCTTCCCTCTTTACTGTTCTTTGTTTCTGTTTTCTTTGGTTTCTGTCATCATTTTACCTGGGATTTGAGCATAGGAAGACACCCCTTCTTAAAAGAAGAATGGCTCCTACATTTGGCCCTGAAATATAGTCTCAGTGACTGACTGTCACAGCTTTATCCCTGGCTGTTGAAGACATAAGATAGGATCACCCTCAGGATTCAGAAATATGTCATAATAAGACCCAACCTAACAAAATCACACCAGTTAAAGTCACTCTGTTCACATCTTCTGGAAGTGAAGTTAGTAAGTTCTGACCTTCTTAAAGCCATGAGTAGTGAAGGGACTGACAGCCACACACAGAATATGGGGATCTTCTGAAAAACCCAGCACACCCCCACTTCCACTTACTTTCCCTGGTGGTGCCTGCCCCAGTCCTTCAGACCTGTACAGAAAATCCTCCTCGGGACTTATTCCTAACAACACTGAGCCACCTCCAAAGGGTTATTATTAAAACTCATTCATTACATTAATTTGCAACCCTCATTTAACGTCAGCAGACCTTTATCTTTCAGCCTGAGGGGTTATGCTAGCTCCTGCAAGCCAAAGCCCAATCATAACAAGTGTCTCAGGTTGTAATTACAGGGTGATTTCCAGTGATACCAACTGCCTATTTTGCCTGCATACATTTTCAAGGCCAAAGGTTGTCTCCTTCTTTCAGTTCCTGTGTGTACGCAGGGAAAAATAGATCCTTTAATACTCAGCTAAATTATTGGAAAGACTATACAGTATGAATAAATAAACTGGACCACCTATGCCTGTGCTGGACACAGGAAGAGAGGAGATGGGGGCTAGCTGAGGCAGGAGCAAAGCGTGCTCTTGGCAGGAGAGGCGAACGCTTGAGCAATTGGCTGCTCTGTCTTTCTTTAGGAGGGGAAAGGAGCAGTGCAATTTCAGACTTCATTCCTCACTTCTTTGAGGCTGATAAGTTGAAATCAGTTCATATTCCTCCCACATTTCTCCTCCTCCACTACCACGGTGCATTAAACCTTCTTGACTCAAAAAATTATGCCTGCTACTCCCTCAGCTCCATCCTGCACCCTGCAGCAGAGGGAGAAACTAGCTTAGAGAGCCACTTAGGCAGGTGCTTAAAGTTAAATACACAGTTAAGTGCTCGGCTGGGTCAGGGCCCTCCTGGTTCAGAAAAACATGCTTTTGCAAGGGGTTTTAAGAGATTTAGGGTGCTGTCTTGACTGAGTTCTTTCATAATTCCCAAGCACAGATCTAGAATCTCTCTAAATATTCTTACTAGGGCTCGTGGGGGGTTTTTTCTTCCAAAAATAAATCAAGGTGAAATTAGATTCCAAGAAGCAAGCAAAGGATCCAAGGCATATTTATATTCTGATTTACACAACTATTAAAGGTAAGCAACATAATGAAATCCTAGATTAATGGACAGAGGGAGAGTTACAAATATAAGCACTGCTGAAACATTTTTGATGTATATTTTCTGGTTGGGATGAACAGTTACATTTAACCTGAGCCAAATTTCAGGAATTCAATCATTTCCGTTGAAAATAACATTGTGTTTCACATTATTTTTTATGGTTATGAAAGTATTTGATAAATACACTGTTGATGGACTACAAGGAAGACAATATTTTACCTAGAGAAGGTGTGCAGAGCCTAAAACACAGCAAGGGATAATGAATGATTATGTCAGAGAGTAATTCATTTTATTGGTTGTATGTATTATTATTTTTTCTGCAACCTGTCACATATATTCCTGTATTCATATCAGTTATAAGATAAATAATCTCTTTTTAATCCAAGCTGTAAGAATACTAAAAAAGTAAGAGTAGAGCCTAGAAAGTGGAAATAATTGCAAGAAATGTTTGTTAAGTTAACCATAGGCATAAGGAATTTGGTCAGATGTTAGAAACCCATCCAACAAGACGATCCCAGCCTATTTAAAGGTTGTGGAATGCATCTCTCCCTTCAACAACGCAACTGTTGACAAGCTGCCAAAACTCTGAATTGCAAATCCTCCAACCATGAATAAATCAAAGGAAATTCCAAGAAATAACTAAGGCAGCTTAAATGACTTATTTTGCTATAGTAACTGTAAATTCTCCATGAAGATATATGGGATCTGCCACAAGCCAAATGTATTTAAGCCACCCTCAGTGGGTATTATGACTCTGCTGGTAAAGACACGTATATAATCCAAGCATGTCTGCAACGGCCTGATTTGGTTCCTGCTGCAGA
>NW_009936683.1:26001-34943 GCF_000696875.1 Nestor notabilis
CAATAAACTAATTAGAGTGAAATGGCCAGTAGGTTGCACTATTGACCTGGGAACACTATGTACTTTTATTTCAAGGGGTATTTATGTGGCTGGGGAAAATCTTTTCTTCTTAGGGAAGGCAGCTCAGGGGGATGCACTCGAGGAAATGCATTATTTCAAGCAGCACACGCATTAAACAGGTTTTAGTGAGTCAACCTGCTTCCTACCATCCCAGGCCCTGCTTTGGCCTGAGCAGTTAGCAGTCTGGGCCAGCAGGACAGCTTGCTGTTTTAAGTCAAATGTTTCTTGGGCATTGGTTGTTTTATTTACAAAGAAGATGCAAAGACCTGTTCCCATTAACAGAGAGGAAACAATCAGGAGAGCCTTGTAATTAATGAGAAGTGGGATATGCCCAGACCCAGAGGCACAGTGCTTCACTGTGAAGGACCACCAAGCCCCAGTGAATTCTTCCCCCATCCCATGGGATGCTATGGCAGGCGGACTGCAAATCCCTCATGAACCCACTGAATAACTCTAGGTTAAAAACCATCTCTGTAGATGACTTTATCAGATCTGGTCAAGAATTTTATTACTCTCAGAGTCTCTTGGCTCCTTCCTGGAGAAACTTCCAACCATTTTGTAAAGTAGTTGGCTGCTGACAGCAAATATCGATTGCCTACTTCTGCCTCAAGCAAAGGCTTACACATCAAAACCAAACCAAAACAAAGCAAATCCATGATCCATTGATGATCCCATGAGATACGACTGCACAAGGGCTGCTCTTGTCTTACATGGATCCTTTTCTGTAACACAAACATCACCTCTTCTGTGCCAATGCTCTTTACCCTGTCTGCATTTTATACAGTTCTTTATGTGATGGGAAATCACCAAGTGACTGCATCGACTTTGTTGGTGGGGATTTTTTGACCAGGATGCTGAGGGAACCTGAAGGACAGGCTACTTCTTATTTCGAAGGGAGACATTTTAATCTCTTTGAACTTTGTAGTTTTCTTATAAATGACCCTTTATGAAATCTACTGGCTGACTTCTTCTTTTGGGGTTGTCATATCTCTCTTTTATAAAACAAGCAAAATGTCTGCGTACATCAGAAGTATTGAAGAAAAGAATCCATGACCTGTGAGACCTCTGATAGTTAAAATTTAAAATTCATCTGTAAGCCTGGACTTCAAAACCATACTCAGCTGTTGGCTGCTTTTTTCCTTTTATTTTTCCACTCTTTGATAGAACGTTATTGCAATACACAATTTATAATGTCTTCTGCTTTCCGAGGCAGGGACACTTTACCACACCAAGCCATTTGCCTAGAAACTATTTGCTTGATGTGTTCGTGTAAAAGTCCTCTTTTCTGGCACTTATGACATAACTCAACAGCAAAGAAATCCATTGGCTCTTTTATACAGAGATTATTGTTCGAACTTCAGAAACCCATTTTCTAAATTTCCGTAACTTCCCCAAATCTGAACAGCTGTACAGCTCCATGTGACATTCTGCACCTGAGACTAATATGAAGCTTATTTTGGGCCCCTTGTTTTCTAGCATTGCTCTGCATGACCCTCCTCACTGCAGTCATGTCATATATGAGTCGGCACCCATATTCCTGTGCAATTCCCAGGTGTCACTGCATATCAATCACCAAATTCTCATTCTCATGTTAGAGTGTCTCATGTCTTCTTTGCCCATCGTATTGGGGTACTATTCCCTCAAGTGGCTGAGTGGCTTTCACTATGCTTTTTGGGATGTGCTGTTATAAAAAGCCTCAACCTTACAGAAGTCCTTCCATGACATTTTTTTCCTCACTGCACCCAATTGATCCACCCACTTCAAGTTTCTGTATCATTGCCAATTTCCATGGGTTTACCAAGCAAATGCAGTGCTTTTTTAAAGTCTTCAAAAATATCACTTCCCAGTTTTACATCCTCCTTTCCCTCATGTTTATTCAGCAGCAAGTTACCCTTGCCAAGCTTGCAATGACAGGCTTCCATCTGACCAGGGGCTCCTTCCACTTTCACTGTGCTAGTGCAGGGATTCATCAGTGTATTGCATATACCCCTGGCACCTCTTCTCACCATCTTCTCACTGCCCTTGCTCTGAAAGGCAAAATCTAGCTCAATACCTAAAAGTTGTCCAGAGTCTGTTTATCCTGCAAATCCATGCACAAATGAAGGTATCTTCTCTCTTGTGCTTGTGCATGTGTTCCGTTTCTCTCTCTCTGAAGGCTGCAAGGATTATAGGAGACCTAGTCCCTTAGAAGAGGATTTCCTGGGATGACAAGAATCTCACTCCCCAGAGGAGATCAGTAACTTCTCATAATTGTTTTAAGTTGAGTATATCTAGCAAGCACATCAGCCTTACCACGTCTGAAGCTGTTTCAACATCTGGCTGTGTGCACCTTGTCAGACACGCAATAGATTGAGTCAGCTGCAACACAGAATCTTTGCATGTCTTGAGCCTTTGGGGATGATCAAGAATCCAGACACCCCACCCATCTCAGGGGTCAGTAAACAAACTCCTGAGGAGCAGGTCCTCCATACAGTACTGTTTCCTGAGGAGAGAGACCCAGACAGACCTCTCAGAGTTTCTCTTTGCCAGACTTTTAGGGAAGAAGCAAATCTTCTGGTGTATGCATTAACTCCTCAAGAACACAAATGCAGTATATAACCAAATGTGTAAAAATAAGTAATTTTTCTGAGGTTTTATTTACCTTTTTCTTTTTTTTTTTAAGCTTTAATTGAATACCAAGGACAAAATCTTCACGGAACCGCTGCTGTGCCTAGACCCTTGACTCATCTGCTCCCTTGGATGTCCTTGGCAATTCATGCACATTCAACAGTGCTGGGATTTCCCTGTTTTAAGGATTTCCTCCTGCAGGCTGTTCCTCGGCTGTACAAGCTGATCGAGGTTTAAAATGATTCAATAGGGTACGTTCTCCATCTTCTGTCAGATAAGTTTCTGATTCACCCATCTGATGACGACAGTACCTTGCCAGGTGTCAGCATTGCCAAACTAAGTTATGCAGTGATTAACTAGTTTGACTTGACAGGAGACAGCTTATTGTTCAGAATAAGTACATCGCAATGGTATCACTAATTATCATTGCGAGCCCCGTACCAGGTCTTCTTAGGAACGTTAGTTAGAATCAGAGGGTGAAAGGTAGTAGCAGCACCAAGATCTGCTTTCTGGTAAAATGGAGTTTTCCAGTATTCCATATCACAAAAATGTACAGGATCCATAACCCAAAAATTCTTCCTAGACAGATTCCCCAAATCATCACATCTGCCATAGACGCCAGCTGCCTCCAGCTTAACAAAATATTACAGCATTTATTCTCTTGTATGTCCTGGTGAATGTACCTCACTTGGCTCAATAGAGTGCAATAGATATAGATGTGCCACAAGTACAATGCAGAGAAGAATCTGGCAAAATAAATGTTCAGCAGCATGGAAGCAAACTGTGCTCCCATGTTATCAAGAAGCACTTAATAAAAGAGTATCAACTTGTATCTGTTACCCATGACCCTGATGCTTTAGGATATTGTTCGAAATTAATGCATCTTCTCACCCAGCATGAAGAAAAATAAAGGCAGAAGTTTCTACTTTACTCCTGTTCCACATATCTCATTTTACACTTGAAATTTGAATTCTTTCCCTCTTGAGTTAGCATCTTAAATGAAATATTCTAAACAAAGGCTTGGATGTTTACTTACTTTTGAGCAGCTGACTTCTCTGTCTATCAGGAAAGTTCAGTAAAACCAAAGTTTGCAAAAAGCTGCAAGTTAGAAGTAAGGTTTAAATATTTCACCTGTCCCCATTCTAAGCAGCAACCAGCTCCTTATGTATAGTTCTTTGTCAGAATATCTCTTCATATGTTTGGATAATTGAACTTGATCTCACACAGAGACCTGTCGTAATTTCTTTGTTCCTGTGAGGGACTGATACCTGAATGGGAACATCATAAAAAGATCATGTAATAGGAAATTATAACCTGGTACAAGAAGAGATCCTTCCAGCATTTCTAGGTCGAGTTTGCTACTTTTTTTGTTGTCATCTCCTCCTCTTTTGGTTATCAGCTCGCACTTTAAAAAGAACCGTGTCCTATCCCTGACTCTTGGGAAGTTGAGCTTTGCCCTTTTTTCAGAGATGCCTTCTGGCCTGGGGGTCTGTAGCCTGGGGCTCAATCCCCCAAGGCCTCCCTGAATGGCCTCCGGATTTCTGTGCTGATGGGAACAAACACAGCTTGCAGCTGTACCTTCTACCTTACTGTCAGTAAACTGTCACCAGGTTAGTCATGCAGGGCAACCATGAAAAGTTGTGCCACTGAGACAACAGGGAAATGTTTGAAAAACTTGAAGTTTCTCTGACACTGAGTTTGCAGCACTGAGGGTTGTGATAGCAACAGTTATCACAGTGTTATATTCAGTGAGGTGGAAACAGATAGATTTCTAAACACAACTGTGCGTGGTTTGCTGAAGCCATGTATAGTGTAAGGACAGATATATTTGGTCCACAAAAGCACAGGTCTGGTTTTGGTTGCTGTTAATATGCCTGGAAACCTCGGAAAGTCAAAGCAAAACTCAGCCCCAGGCAGCTTTTTTCATGCAGCTGCTCATCAAAATCATGCAAAATTAAAAACCAAATCCTCTGTTGAATTAAATTGTGATAGCTCTGTTATAAGACCTACGTCAGCAGAGATGAGGCACTCTGGAGCGCTGCACAGGAGTGTAGGGCTCCCAAGGCCTCCCTGTATACATGGGACAGGTTCACTTCTCCCCCAGGGGCCAGGAGGCACACTCCACCAGGAAATTTGGCCTCCAGCATATGCTAGAGGGTTATCTATCCCGGGAGTGTGGAAACAGCTGCTGGGTTTCCTGTGCTATAGAAACAGGGTTACCCATTACGCTGCCACAAGTGTTGTGCTTGGAAGGATGCACTGTCTGAAACAAAATCTTGGCCAATGAGGTAGACAAAATCTGTGACTAAAAGAGCGTACAAGTTAAGGCACAGACCATACAATGATTCTGGATATATTCAGTCAGTGGGGCCTCTCCGGGCGTGTAAATCGAAGCACATACCTCCAGCCTTGTAGGACCAACCCACTGAAACTTCTCTCTGAGGGAGTTTGGTACAGGGACACAGTTTTTCCACCCTCTTAGTCTTTTCTTCTTGTGTAGCACTTGCACAGAAAGCCTCCCACAGCTCTTCCTGAGGGCAGCCTTTGGAGGGTATGATAGAGAGCTCAGTTTTGATTTCATAACAAGCAAGGCAAGTACAGTTAATGCACAGAAAGTAAAGCCTTCCCCCCCAGCAACTGGAAGGTCCTTTGCTGGCACTCCCAGCTTTTCTTAGCAAGCACCAAGCATTAGTCATGAACATGAACTCCCCAGCCACCAGCCCAACTGGGGGGTGCATTTAACGCTACACAGCACAGCCCTTATTCATGTTAATAAACACCCGCTCACTTAAGTAATCCTATTGATGTCATCAGCATGAGGAAGAATTGCAAAATCTAGCTGCTTTTAAGTAGCATTGTGTGTTACAGGGTTGGTTTTAGCACAGGTATAACTTCTTATTCATTCAGCTTACACAACCTGTCTCATCATCCAGCCAAGTTCTGGGTTCCCCACCAAGGTGACAGACTCTTGTTCAACCCAGAAGCCTCTGAGTTTCCTGAGCTTCTGTCTACCTTCCCAGAGGATTTCTGTGGATACAAAGCAACAGCCTTAGCAGCAACTCTCTCCTTAGCTTCAGTCCCTCTTGTCACTTTCAAAATTGCTGACAATCTCCTCTACCATTAGAATCCCAGATACCAGCAGAAACAAAGTGCAAAAGAAAGAAATAGCATTTCCAACTCAGATATGCAATCTGAATTCCTAAAGTGCAAAGGGTGGCGTGTATGCTGCAATGCAAACACTGGGAGGTAATGTTTTCCTGTAGTTCAACTTTCCACTAAGATAACGAGGGAGTAAGCATACATCTGAGTTATGAATTGAGACGAGTTCCCCTAGCCTCAGCTCATAGTTCATATGTCAGAGTAAGCTGGGCAGTAGTTAAACTGCAGTGAGATGCTGGATCTGGTACAACTGTGGCTGAACATTTTGGGCAAGCTGTAGCCATGTACACTGACTCCAAATGCATTTCCACTGCGAGAAGCAAGCAACTTATTAAGCTTTGCAGAGCAAGCAAGGGGAGATACTGTGTGATCAGGTAACCACTTAGTTCACACAACAAGAAAGCCTGCCAAAAAAAGGGCAGTGGTTTGAGCTGTGTTTTCAGCACTGATTTTTCCAGATGGGGGACATGGACAAGGCTGTGGGCAGCTTTTGAACATCCTGATGGAAGATGGTGCAGCATAAAGCACATGTTCACCAAGGACCCCTTCCACCACCAAGCAGGGCTCCACCCCTAAAGAGATATGGCAGTGCTGAGCCACATGGCAGCCCTGGACTCTGCAAACGTTCCAGGCCCATGCTGGAGGAGCATTTGCAATGGGATGCCAGGAGACCCAGGGTTGGGAAGATATGTGAAGCAGTGGACTATGTTGGAGTGTTTGCTCACCATCTGGTGTCTGCCACTGGGTGAAGGAGATGACAGATTGATTTATAGCCTAGATTATCAACTGGTGTTTGTGCCTGCACTGCTTGCACTGAGTGGAGCATGTCACTGTTCAAGAGTACATGACCATTTTCCTTTACAGGACTTAAGTGTGTAAGACATTATTTCCCTTCAGACCAAGACTAGCTAGGTTTTGCCCAGCAGGCAACCCCAGTGGATCTGTCTTACCTGTAGTAGGATGGAAGGACCGACTTAAATTCTGACAATGTTCTTGACATCCTATGTGATAAACAGGGAGTGAAGGGCTGGGGGAGTTAGGAGAACAACTACAGGAGCAGTGTGAAACATGGACACAAGACTGGCAAAAAGAAAATGAAACCTAGGGCTCAGAAGTACAACTCCTTAGAAACTTAAGGGCTTCTGTGCTAAAAGCACACCTATGCTGAGGGTGCGCAATGCAGCAGTGAGTGCACAAGCATGTAGCTCTTTATGTGGTTGCCTCGCTACAAGCAGTTGGAACTCTTGGCAGAAGACAGCCCCTGATGGGTCCCCTTCCCACATCAGTTGCCATTTTCTTGGCACTTGGGTTGGCTTGTGTGTATACAGGCATATGCATGCACACCCTCCTTGGAGACACGCACAGGGAGCGGTTATGAAGCATCCATAAGGTCTATTCTTAAGCAAGGGCATACCTCTA
This sequence comes from Nestor notabilis, assembly GCF_000696875.1. Classification (NCBI taxonomy): domain Eukaryota; kingdom Metazoa; phylum Chordata; class Aves; order Psittaciformes; family Psittacidae; genus Nestor; species Nestor notabilis. The sequence continues at coordinate 33,247 of NW_009936683.1, forward strand.
CTAGCCTGTGTTTACACAGGATTTGGAGAACAAACAAAAGGCCAACCCTGTATATGTTAAGAAATATATACAGAAACCAGGAGAGAAACAGGCAGCACTGGGAACCTGCTGCCAGTTGCTTGTGAAGCAAGAAGAAAACAGCTTGTGTAAGGCATGAGCTAGCGATATGAGCAGACTGAGTGGACCTATGCCATTGAAGGGCTTTGAAACAGACAGTCCATGGCTGGAAAAAGGTGTTACTAATACGCACATGTAAATCTTTCACAAAGAGGTGGAAACATCAGAAATACCAGTATCAGTATCTGCCTGAGGACAGTTGCTACCTTCTTATAACTATTTTTTGTGGGTTTTTTCTTTTTTTTTTTTTTTTGCATCTGGTTCCATTTATGACTCATACTTCCCAAACAAGCCATATGTTGCTGCAGAAGGCCTTTAACTTTGCCTGATTCGCATTGAGCTGTATTCCTGGCTGTCAGCCAAGTAAATGTAATAAAACCACTTTTTCCATCAAAAAATAAAAATGAAATCCCATTTGCAGTGAGATTTAATTAGCAGCCAGTAAGTCATTTTGGTGTTGAAAGCCTGCACACTCATGTTTTGTTATAGCCTGATTTGCACCTTCAAACTCCATTGTAGCATTTTATTTGTTATAATACAGAAAGGTTTCCTGTCCCCCCGCCTCAGCCTTCATTTCATTGCAGATCCTGTAGCATTTGAATGATGGTAAATTTTTGGAAAATGTTACACCCTCTGAGCTCTTTTCTTTGGATCGTATTTTGCATCACCTATTTAGAATATTGTGACATGTATTGGTTTTGCATCGCAAGGGTTTGGTAGCTGCGGGGCTAGAGGACTGACTTCTTTGAGAAGCTGTTAGAAGTTTCCCCTGTGTCCGATGAAGCTGATGCCAGCCAGTTCCAAGGCAGACCAACTGCTGGCCAAAGCTGAGCCCATCAGCAATGGTGGTAGTGCTTCTGGGATAACATAGTTAAGAAGGGGGAAAAAACCTGAAGCCAAAGAGAGGAGTGCAAATATGTGAGAGCAACAGCTGTGCAGACACCAAGGTCAGTGAGGAAGGAGAGGAGGAGGTGCTCTGGGCACAGGAGCAGAGGTTCCCCTCAGACTGTGGTGCAGACCATGGTGAGACAGGCTGGCCCACTGCAGCCAGTGGAGGTCCATGCTGGAGCAGAAATCCTTCCTGAAGGGCTGCACCCCATAGAAGGGACCCACACTGGAGCAGTTCTGTTCCTGAAGGGCTGCACCCCATAGAAGGGACCCACACTGGAGCAGTTCTGTTCCTGAAGGGCTGCACCCCATAGAAGGGACCCACACTGGAGCAGTTCTGTTCCTGAAGGGCTGCACCCCATAGAAGGGACCCACACTGGAGCAGTTCTGTTCCTGAAGGGCTGCACCCCATAGAAGGGACCCACACTGGAGCAGTTCTGTTCCTGAAGGGCTGCACCCCATAGAAGGGACCCACACTGGAGCAGTTCTGTTCCTGAAGGGCTGCACCCCATAGAAGGGACCCACACTGGAGCAGTTCTGTTCCTGAAGGGCTGCACCCCATGGAAGGGACCCACACCGCAGCAGTTCATGAAGAACTGCAGCCCGTGGGAAGGCCTCATGTTGAAGAAGTTTGTGGAGGACTGTCTCCTGTGGGAGGGACTCACAGGAGATAGAGGCGAAGAGTGTGAGGA
>NW_009936683.1:34974-39343 GCF_000696875.1 Nestor notabilis
GCTGAAGGTGAAGGAGTGGCAGAATACAATCCCCACTTCCCACTCCCCCTGTAGTGCCAGGGGGAAGGAGATAGAGAATTCAGGAGTGATATTAAGCCTGGGAAGAAGGAAGGTATGGGTCAAAGTGTTTTTGAGATTTAGTTTCTCACTATCCTACTCTGATTTGATTGGTAATAAATTAAACTGTTTTCCCAAAGTCGAGCCTGTTTTGCTCATGACAGTAACTGGTGAATGATCTCTCCCTGTCCTTATCTTGACCCACAAGCCTCTCTTTGTATTTTCTCTCCCCTGTCCAGCTGAGAAGGCGAGTGATAGAGCAGCTTTGGTGGGCACTTGATGTCTAGCCAAGGTAGACCCACCACACGACAGTGGTGATTTTAACATCCCGAACACCAAGCTGACAATAGTAATTTCTGATGAAATAAGCAGTCTATCAAGAAACCCGTGTACAAAATCAGGAGCTGGCATGCCTTTAATGGCATGCCAGCCCACAGAATACAGATGACTAAATCATCATCACTGCTGGTGTTTCTGAAACTACCAGGCCAAATTTGGGAGGGGGAGAAGTGACTCTATGCTACCTATTTGAAATAGTCAGACACTTTCTTCTTCACTGCCTTTTTAATTTAATTAAATTCTCAGGTAATGAGCATTGTGACAACACATTTTTGGCTCCTGTCTCCTATTCCCCCAGGGACGGGTAACATTTGACACCATTGGCATTATTTTGAATACCTTAATTTTAAGAAAAACAGCAAACGAACTGAACCGTTGGAGGGTTTAGCTTGTCCCCTTTCCTGGAAAATCAGACTGCAGGAGCCAGGAAACTTTGCAAGCTCCAGGATACAGAATTTCCAAGTACTTTTCGGGAGCTCGAGGGACACTGACCGGCCAGAGCAGCCTCGAGCGGTGTATCCCCCAGGAATGGAGCCCACCCCAGCCCCCTGCCCTGTCCCACTGGGCTGAGCCCCTGAGCCCCCCAGCCAGTGCTGCTCCACGAGTGGCTTTCTTGGCAATGGCTGCACAGCAGCAGAGAGCAAGCCCAGCCAAGACTTAGGCTGGTTAAAGCAGCATTAACTCTCACTTGGATTTCTGCATAGAAATCCAGCGAGTTAACGCAGGGCAATGCTCTAGACAGTGGCTGATCCTTTGCTCTCACAGCCTGGCAAAGATCCAGCTCTGCAGAGAGGCAGCAAAAATGTTTTACAGGATCCCTCAGGGCAGGGGTAATACCATAGGGGTGTTATTCCCCTCAGCTTCTTCCTGCTGCCTGTGTTAATTGATGGAGCAGGCAGCAGGGCTCAGCTTATAATATCACCCAATCACTCCCACCCTGAGAGATCAGCTGGATCTGAATCCCTCCTGCTCACAGTAGGGCCAGAGGAAATACAGATGGAAAAAACTATTAGACTATTTAGCTCATCTTCTGCCAGAGAAAGACTGCTCCCTGCAGTACACCATGCCTTTTATTTTCCCCAAAGTTAAAAGCCCCCCTCTTTACTCTGTATCCAAAGAAAACTCCTGAAAGATTTAAGATGAGTCCAAGATGTCTCTCTGTGCCAGTCCCATGAGTTAAAATGACATCAAGAAATATGAAGCAGAGAGGAAAAACTTTGTCACAAAACTGGTCAAAGCCTCCGCTTTATCATTTTCGTTTTTCCTGGCAGTAAAAAGGAACAGGCTATTTCAGCCATGAAAGTTTGCTTATTGTTTCATTCATTTGCTTTTTTCCTTCTATCTTTCTGGCTAAATATGGATATTGTGGAGGGAAGAAAGATTGTGAGAAGCAACAAATGGAAGTGAAGTGCCAGCCGTCATTAAGTTAGTCATTAAGAAGTTTTTAAGGGCCAGATTTTCACAATGTGCCCAGAATCCAGCAGTTTCTATTGAGAACAAGTGCTCAGCACTTTCAGAAACTCCTGAACACTTCATCTAAGTGCTTCAGTCCAAGAGTCCAGCTCTTCAGAAAGACTGGCTTTTCAAATAGTCACTCTTTCTAAGTAACCCTTTGGAGATTACAAGTGTATGTCTATTGAGGAGAACAAGCACACGAGTCCCCCCCAAGCCTTCATTTGCCTTGAAGAATATACAATGGCACTGTTTAGAGGGCCAGTGCTAATATGCCCAGAGGATTCAGGGCATTTACACCAGCACTGAGGATATTCAGGAATCAGCTCCTTCTATGGCCTGGAGCTGCCCCCATGGCCCCCCCTGCACCCACAGAGTGCAGCTGAACAAGGCAAAGACCTTCGCTTCTCTAGGAACAGATGGGAATGAAAGAAGTTGAAAAGGCAAAATGCCAAGTACTCTGACATCTCTGCAACTTTAGCAGCGAGATTTCTCATCACCTCATGGAAACAAGCCTTCAGAGACTGCATCTCCTGCTGTTAAAGTGAATGTGGAAACTCCATTAGTTTCTATGGCATGGTGTCAGCCTCTTATATCCTGGCAGGGGAGAGGGAAAGGAAATGCTGTTCTCCAGTGTGGAGCCAGATCTGCCTCCACTGGTTTTCTCTACCTTGCTGGGCATTCATGGGGCTGTGCACTGCCATGCATATTCATCCTGGCTGCTTTGCTTAGCAATACTCCTGTCAGTTAAGAGATGTCACTCATGAGGAAAGAATGCGAAAAGGCAGTTTATGTGCTAATATTGTTTTTGGTTTTGATTAAGCCTGCTGCTAATCAAGCTCCCCTCATCATGTCAGCTTCAGAATCAATATTCATACAATGCAGAAAAGCAGGGAAACTCACTAGAGCAGAAATTTTTACTGGTTTTCAAAAAAACTGTTGTTTTCTTCTACCACTGCTCCCACCAGCCTGCAGTCCAGCCTGTACACAGCCAAGATCTTGCAGGCTATTTGTATGCTTGAACAGACCTCAGAGGTGTTAGGCTCCCGGAGGCCCTTGGCTGCTCTACAGCAGAGGTGCGCTAGCTCCACTGGATCTGGCTTGATAATGCATTGGGTGCAAAGCTTGCTTATATATTTTACAATATACAGCAATGCACGGAGCAGTAGGAGGCCCTTGTGTTTCTTAAGGCTGCAGGGAAAATGACACCAAGGCACTATGTGCTGCCAGCTGCAGAATGGAGAGCCAGCAGTCCCTGAATGCCAGTTCATTCTTTATGGGGATGCCAGTGGTTTGTGGTCCTTGCAGGGGTATGTTCCCATGGATGAGATAACCCAGCTCTGCCTCCACAGTGGTCCAGATCAACATTATTTTGTAGACAGGGGCATTTCTCTTTTGTTTAAATTCAGTCACATTCCTCATAAAGCCCCTTATACATACATACGAACTATTTGTACAGGGCACCTGTATACTCGCAAATTAAAGAAACTCTTAAAAAGAGTTTTCCTCACCAAGCACAATCATTTCAAAAAGACTTATGTACAAACAAGAAATCAGCTTATTACAGTTCATGTAGGCACCACACAGTGGCAAAAGCCAAGTGTTTCACAGTGAAAGCTGTTTCCCACACTCGTGGTGCTATTGGAGGTACCGAATCCAGTTAAAAGCAGGCATATAGTAAAGATAGCACAGACACACGTGACTGATGTAGCATATGCAAAGTCCCAAAGAATAATTGCAGAACAAGTCAAACTATCGAGCACTTTCATGTTAAACTGTATCTATGCTAAGCATATGTTCAGGGTCTGTGTTTAGTGTATGTAATCTCTGTATGAGAAAAGGGCACAGGGACGTCATCACAGTAATAAACTCGATTAGTATACAGACCGATGATTTTTTTCATGCAGGCAATTTAACTCCAAAAACAGAAAAAGAAATAGAGGCCAGACTTACATATATGATACGCTGCACAGGTTTTGCATCGAATATCCTGGATTTACTTTAAGGACATTCTTTAGAGAGTATTGATTGGGATTTTCAGGGGTGGGTAAATGACTTAAAAGGATAACTCTCATTGACTTGTTCTACTGTGCAATGGAATAAATCAATAAGGCTTGTTCTCCCTGAGCTATTTAGGGTAAAACCCAATAACGTATTCAGGCACTGCAGCACCTAACTTCTGGGGCTTGGTCCTCACTCTGAAACCCGTAACTGTAAGTCTGTTACCTGACCCCCCTCCTTGGATGTGGGAGAGTCAGCCACCTCAGAAAGGAGCTGGATGCTATGTAGGAAGTATGCTTGAAACCATGTTTTCCAAGCTGTCAAAGGCAGGACATTGCTTGAGCTCAGTCCTTATCCCTCAAAGTCTCTGCCACACCACTCTACTCACTGGCCTTTCAGATGGCTCTCTCCCTGTTGAGCAGGGCACATCCAAGCAGCTTTTCTTCTTAGGCACAGCAGACTACAATCTTGATGATCCAGTGTACCTTGAGTTTTTTGCTTCACAGTAGCAGAACTTCAG
>NW_009936683.1:39374-76944 GCF_000696875.1 Nestor notabilis
TCTGCTCCTAGTAGTGCACTTAGGGCTCCCTCCTAGAAGACTGGAGATGTTGATCTAGCCAGTTTTAACACAGATGTAGGAGGTTTTATTAGATAACCAGGGAGGGGGACTAAGTCATTAGGCTAATCTGTAAGAGATGGTGACAGCACTTGCCAGAATTATAATTCAACAGGGAGGCACATTTCATCACGTCAGGTATTTTCAAAGACCCACTTGGTACGGTAGATCCCTTTTAAGATCTAGGCTAAGAAATACATAGTTTCTGGTATCCAAGTCAGGTTGGGAGGGGAAAAGGCATGAAGCAGTGAGATGGAGAGAAGTTTGGCTCATGCCCAAAAGCAGGAGACAGCCTCAAAACAAGGAGGCACCTTGTAATTCTAGGTGCCACTGGGGCTAAACAGGAGCTGACTGCAGCATTCCTGGACTGAGATTTTTGTACTTAAGTCGCTTGACTCCATTTGGGTCTGTTATAGCTAATGATGTCCCTTATTGGTGCTATTTCCTATCCACTGCTGGCAATGTGTCCTCAGCAGGGAAGTCCACATAAAGGTATTTAACATGCAAAGGAGTTACTACCCTGAGTCAGAATCTAAAGCTTTGTAAAAGGATTGTGCAGGCAGTTATATGAGACCAATATGCTCACTGTTTTGCTGACGCAAATAAATCCTGAAGTGACTCTGGTGACAGTATTCTGTGAGAAGGGAATAAAGAGAGCTTGCCAGAGCATCTGTATTTCCCTTGTGCTTTACAGAAAAGACATATGGATCTTCATAGAAAATTATAACCTCCTTGAACAATATAATAGGTAATTATATTCCTGACTTAGAAATTCTATAGCGCACTGCATATAAAAAATCTCATTTGATGCTGCAGTTTTCTAGAGTGCCCTGTTAAACCTCTTCCTTTCATCCCTTTTAAAAACACAGAACTTTTACATCAGAGACCTGATTTAACTCTTCTTGGTCCCATCAGACCTATGTGCACCCACTGCACCACATATTTTGGAGGAACCCCCTCCCCATCACCCTCAGAGACCAACAGCCCCATCCAGGAGCCATGCAGCTGCATTCCCACAGCCCATAGGCTCGTGGCACAGCCTGTCAGCTCAGCACAAACACAGCCCCATGCCGTTGCTACAGCTGATGGCTGGGAGCAGGCTGCACTGGGAAAAGCAAGTAGAGAGCTCAGGAAATTACCTGCCACCCTCCCCTCCCTGGTCCTGGTTGCTGTACCTGCTATGTTGGGTCCAAAAACTGCTCATGCCTGGGAAGATTTTGTGAGATACGTTTGCCTTCCTCCTCCACACCCTTTCCAAAGCATGGAAAGTGGTCATTATTGATGCCTAGGCCTTGTATGAGGATACATTTTTTTCAAAGCATTGTGTAAACATGAACTCGTTAAGAAAATACAATTACAATTTTAAGTACCTGGAACCTCTTAAGGGCTGCTCCATTGTAGCCCAAAAATATCACATGCAATTTCAGTGATACTTGCTCAATGATTATCAAAAAAAAATAATGCCCTAAGGCTGAAGAGGTGGATGGTAAATTGCAGCTGCAAATTAATTAAAATAATCAAACAAGCCAAAGATAACTCCCATTGTAAGGGGGTTGCTTATAAAGGCAATGTTAATACAGCATTTACCATCAGGGGTTGCTTGATTTCCTTTTAATAAAATATCTGTGATTACCTGGTTAGCTGATCATTGTGCAGAGCATTTTGTTCTCAATACAGCCATGCAGCCAAGGAGAAGAGAGAGGCTTTTATCAGATAAGGCTTATTTATTTAAAATTTCTAATTGACTTCTCCTTTTTTTATGGATGCATGATCCAACAAGCTGCTGACCTCCAACTACATATACTGCTTCTCCTTTCCCCAGCCTGAGATGAGCCAGTTTTCTGGCATGCCCTTATCTTGGCAAGGTTACCACAATGATGTGGAATAAAGGTAGGAACACTGCAATGGATATGAGAAACTAACCTTTAATGGTTAGAAGCAGTCAGCATCCACTATGGTATTACACTAGTCATATGCCATCGTGTGAGAATTACGACAACGTACCAGCTGTGGTTCTGCTCCCACATGGTATTGTTGAAGAAATAAACCGGTTTAGTTTGATAATATCTGAGGAGGACAAAATATGATCCACATTTTTTGCTGCTGCTCACATTCTGAAGGGCGCTCCTCGTTCAGGAAAGCAACACTTGGGAATAAAAGGGTTCTGACAATATGCTGGAATGCCAATAAACTTGGAAAACTCAAAGAACACATGAAGACTAGACACCTCATGCATGTAACTGTATATTTATTTCTTTTTAAAGAACACTCCTTAAATGTATTGTAAGTCAATATACAAACTTGGTTTCACAGATTTATAATCCACTAAATAGCACAAAATATAATCCAGGTCGTTGGTTTCTTTCATCTCCGTGTGTGTGTGTGTGTGTGTGTGTGTGTGTGTGAGTGTGTGCGCGCGTGCACACACACATGCTGCTGGTGGTAGTGGTAACCCACCACACGTGTACAAACACAAGCCTGGGCTCCTCCTGACTTTCCCCTGGAGCAAGCCCGACCCAGAAGGACACCCTGTTCTGGAAGACTGCGACTTTCTTTCCCGTGAATCCCACTCCTTGGAGAGGCGGGGTGGCAGAGCTCTCTGCCTCACTGGCAGGGCCATGGTCCTCCATCAGTGGGATGGGACGGGAGCTTCCCCTGAAGCTGACACAGGTACTGCCGTAGGGAGTGACCAGCTGTGGTGTTCAAGTGCAAGAAAACACCTTTTCTTCCCACTCCAACCCCTCTCTGACACTTCAGGGCACCTCTGCACGACACCTGCTCCCCATGGTCAGCCCTGGCGAGCAGGGGACTGCTGGGGCTCGGCGGGGCGCTTGACCAGCCAGCGGGTCGGCTCCTCACCCAGCCCCATGCGGCCATAGGGGCCTCGCCACCCTGCTGCTGGACTATTCCTCCTGGCAGCCAGCAGTGCCCCGGCCCTGTGCCCGGCAGCACAGCGAACCTCGCCTGTCCCGGTGAGTTACACAGACAGCACCAGTGATGCACATATTTACATGGGGTGGAATGTTTTCCCATAGCTTTTTAAAGGAATATATAGATCAACAGCCCCATGCGGCCATAGGGGCCTCGCCACCCTGCTGCTGGACTATTCCTCCTGGCAGCCAGCAGTGCCCCGGCCCTGTGCCCGGCAGCACAGCGAACCTCGCCTGTCCCGGTGAGTTACACAGACAGCACCAGTGATGCACATATTTACATGGGGTGGAATGTTTTCCCATAGCTTTTTAAAGGAATATATAGATCAACATGTTCACATAAGACCAAATACTTTTAATATATTTATAACTGTTTTATAAAGCTTTGAAAAAACTCACAATAGCACATTGTTTTACTTTAATGCTTTACGGTACTATCAGTTTAAAATCACAATCAGCACTTAAGTTATAGTCAATCCGGCAAACGAGACAAAAAAAAATTACAAGAGTTAAGAACTGACTGATACATCCTTTATCTTTTTTTTTTTTTTAACTAATGCATAAGTGCAGAATAAGATAAGATACTCTAGTTTAAATATCTTGTTTTACAATATACATTTTGTTCTAATTACGCAACAGTAAATCCCATGCTTCACATAGAAAAGCAATCCACAACATTAAGAAAAAAATTTACAATTTATGAAACAAAGTAAATAAATATTAGTATTACAGAATCAGAGCTGTACATAAAAGCTGTTCAGTTTTAATCATATAAAAATATGTTTTAGTGCAACCTCACATATATTGATGCTGTTTTGCTTTACATCATTTAGATCCAAGTGTCCAAAAAAGGAAAGAAATTACATTTATTACAAAGCAGATACACAAATTCTAAAATATGTACAAATTACTGCTAAAAAAATGCTTATAAGAATATAAGCAAAGTAAAGAAAAGGCACAAACATCTGTACAATTTAAAAGTACCAGACCCAATAAGAATTTCAAATTTAGTTTTGGTCAGGCTCATGATGACTTGTTATTTTATCTAATTCTTTTGATATAACAAAAGTATATATAATAGCAAACTACTGTAACTTAGAACAGGCATGCTGTAAAGTTGAATACTTCTTCTATCTCTAGAAAAAAAAAAAAGAAGAAAGTGGGGTAAATGTATGGGTGAAAGTCTCCATGCATCTCAGATCAATGCGGCTTGCTCTTCTCAGATGACAGCTCTTTTCTTTCCTGTGTGCTTGATGGGGGGTCGCTCCTGCTGTGAAAGCCCAACTGCCGGACGTCCACAAAGCTCTTGCTGTAAAAGGTGGGATGCGCTAACGCAGTCTGTGATGTACCAAAACTGTCCTGTTCACCACCGTGCAAGTCAGGATGGGTGGCTGAGGCACAGGGCTGGCCCGGCTCAGATCCACTAAAGTGTTTAATGCTAAAATGTGCACTTTCTAAGGGTTTCTGGTGAGGCTCAGAAGGCCTCTGCAGCTGCTCCGCCCCGTGCAGAACGGCTTCTTCTGTGGCGATTCGCAGAGAGGCTATGGCTTTTGTACAAGTCTGTATGTTCTCCTCCTGCTCCCTCTCAGTAGCTACAACACTGTCCTCTGACGTGCTCTGCGTCAGCAACAGCAGTGAAGAGGAGGGCGCGCTGGAGGGAGCGGTGAGGTGCAAGCTGTGCGGAGAGGTACGTTTCTCATGGTGCTTAGAAATACTATATGACTCTTTTGTAAGGATTTCAGCAGTTCCTCTTTGCTTCTCCTCAGAGCCCTCCCTCTGCAGGGCCAGAGTGGACGGAGAATGTAAACCTGAAAGGGCCACTGGTACTGAATGGACCATCTGGATACCCCCGATAGGCATCATGGGGATGGGTGCTCGGATCTGTTGCTGGGAGTGTAGTGGAAGATGACTGAAGATGTAGTCGCTCGGACCTTCAGGGAACTGGCTAGACCTGCGGTGCTCCATGCCTCCTTTTTCTCCATATACATTGAAGTAAGGCCCCTGAGACAACCCCCTTCTCTGTAACCAGAAAAAAACAACAGAAATGTCAGCACTGCTACTAGCAAAATTCCTGTCTGGCTGCCAAACCACCTATCTGCTTTCCTGTCTAACACAACCTCCCATTCATGCAGCACCTTTCATCCAGATGGATCCCAAAGCATTTGGAAAACTCCACTAATTGCTTATCCAAAAAACAGAGGTGGTTTTGCTTAGCTCAGCCCTACAGGGCTCATACCTCTGAGGTGAAAGGCAGCAGCTAGTTAAGTGTTCAGCAATACAATGCAGCAATTTAGGTCAGGAAGTGAAGAGCATTATATTCAACTGAAACTGTAGCGAGAATTTGGGGTAGATAGAGTTTCATTCCCCAGGAGAAATTTGGCCAGGAGGTCCATCTGGTCCTCTCTTCTAGCAAACTGTGCAAACTGCGCTGGTATTGGCAGTCCACACTGGGTATCAAGACCTTGTTGCAGAGAAATATACATCCAAACACTCCCTGCTCACCACTGCTGCTGGGCAGGATGAGAAAAATCTGACTGCAGGTATGTACTTTCTGCCTGCTGAAAGACCCTGTTCTGGAGCCCCAGAGAAGGCACTTCCTCTCCATGAGCTTTACCCAACCCTTGATGAAAGGGAACAGACATTTCCATGGAAGTTCAGGACCAAATTTTTATAGCCATTATGACAATGGACCACCATTCTGGGCCTATCTGTAGAGTAAACAATAAGTAATAACAAAAGCACAGACATTAGCTGTGAGTGAAAATGATGATTCTGTAGCAGGGAGACTCACCACTCATAATAGGATTGAGAAGAATGAGGGATTTTGTGATGGCTAATAAAAACCAACCTCACAATATTAACATTCTCAGCGCCTTCCCATTAGTTCCTGCCTTGGAAGAATGAATAGCTCCATCTCCATCCAGTATTAAATATGCCCTGGCTTTTGGGTTTCTCTTTTTTCATTCTTAACTTTTAAAATTTGTTTTCCATCTGATGAATAAGTATCATTTATTGCTGACCAGAGGAATAACGATGACAGAAGTGCAGGATGACTTCTTCATAATTGTGTGTGGGATTTGGCCACATAACTCTCAGGGACTCCCATAGGAAATTAAATGAATGAAAACGCTTATCTCTGCTCTGCAAATTGTCCAGACACCTATCAATTGCCCCATAGCTGCACTGCTACCGCAGACTTGCTGTGGCAGCCCGAGGACTGCACTGCTAAATGCCAATGCATTTAAGTGGCAGCACTTCACTGCTGGGAAATCCTAGCTCCCCAGGCATTAAGCAACCTCTTGACCCCATCCTGAGGAACTGGTTTAGGGGGCAATTAAAGATTCAGTTTCTGTGCTACCCAGGGGCTGAATCTCACTGTGCTCAGATGCTTTGTCCGGTTTGATATAAATCAACACTGAGACAGGAAGGGTGACCTATAATCATCAGACTCGAACTTAAGAGATGCTATTATTCAGAGGCTAATCTATGTTGGGAATTGTCCTATTCAGAAAGTGAGACACTTGAGTCTCATAAAAAAGAAACTGTCGTAAGAAAGCACAGTGACAGCACATTATACAGCTGAATGGGGAAAAATTTACAGAATAAACTGCAGTTGCCAAGCCACAAGACATAGTTCACCTACCCTGTCAGTCCTTCCTATCACTAACCTCACCTCTGCACAGCTGCTTGCTCCCTTTTTTTTCCATCTTTGGTCGTTCAAGCTGTTTCTCAGTCATACTGTCCTCTCGGCTGTTTGCTAAGCCATGACATTTATCACTATTGCATCTGATGTGAACTTGGGCTAAGGGAAATAGAGCAAAAGCACCCCCCAAAAAAAAAAAAAAAAAAAAAAGAGCAAAACTCATCGAAGAATAAATTTAGTCACAGAGAAATCTCTGAGGAAGACACTGGCTTCATGTTGTATCCTGCCACAGTTTCAAAAGGGAACAGGACAACAGTCTGTCCCTGTTGGATATAGGTGGCTAATACGATAGAAACCGCTACATGCTTCAAGATCAGCAGTATCATCCAATATATGTCTCATATGCCTCATTTTCACATAGACAGTGACAGCGTGTGCATGTTCACTGGATGCCTTCCAAGCCCGGCTAAGCACATATCGGATTATCTTTCTCTAGCTCTGGCAGATGAGCTTGGAAATGGCCAACATAAATGGTTACAGGCAATAATAAGTGTTCATACCTCTTGCTCTGCTTTTATTTCCTTTACCAAGAGCTAGCACTTTTATACCTACAAGCAGACACACATATACATATTCATGGGGAAAGACTGAGTATTAGAGGAGTTGCCTACATTTAGCAAACATCCTGAAAATCCAAAGATTTTATCCTGTTGACAAGGTATTAGATCCCGCCACTGAGCACAGTGCAAAAAGTCACAGTATCTTTTTGCAGCGCAGTCAGAATGGGTTGCTGCCAGTGCAGTGAGACAAGTTACTCTCTTTGTCAGGTGATGGGAATATAGTTTGTTTCCTATGCATTCTCATTTGTTGCAGTTTAGCCTATTTCCCTCCAACTCCACGTGACATATAATTTCCCAAGCAACTATATTCTGTAGCAGCTTTTCACTAAACTCTCTGACCTGGTCATAAGGCCAGACTGACACATCACACTCCTGAGCAATACCATATCCAGCTTCACAGGTCCCAGGGATGTGGTAGGTTTACCCTGTATCTGGTACATCCACAAAACAGGCCGTGGGGAATTAAGAGGAGTACTGCTTTTCAAAGCCAAACACCATTCACAGATGCCCTCCTGGCAGTCCCAGACCACAGCCTACACAAAGATGGCAGGTGGAAAACAATCTCTTTGATTACCAGATCATAACATAATTGAGACTTTTTAAGGTTAAAAACCAGAAAATGTTGAACTGTATTATGAAATTCAATAACACAGCATATTACTGATATAATGACTATAAATCTGTGCAGACTTCAGCTTCAGAATCAGCTCAATCTTCAGTCCTAAGAATGCACCATCACAGCCCACATACACCAGTGGACCTATTTACAGTTTACCTGGACTTCAGAAGTTTTACACTGACTCTCTGTACAGGAATGCATTTAACTCAAGATGATAAAGTATTGAGTGCTTGGAAAGGGATTTAATATCCTTATGTCTGGGATGATCAAAGGACCTTTAGTACTATCGACTTTCAAGTGGATATAGAGGCGCCCTTCAGCCCTCCTGAATATTTCAGACTTCAAAATGAATAAGAGGTGCAACAGCAACACAAGCTAAAATGCACTACCTCCTAGAAGCTGCCTCCTACAGACAAGTTTGTACCACTCACAGCAAGATATATTCAAAGTCTCATTTTGTCTAGCTCTGGGACTGGAAGAACAGGCAAAACCTCTGGTCTGTGCTAGGAAGTAGCGGGGTGCACAAGGAGTGGGGACAACCAGGAACAGAGTAAAACTGTTGGTACTGGATCCCATGTTAACAATATATATATTATGGGGTTGGAGGAGAAGGTTGCTTAGGACTAACCTGACACAATCTCTTCTCACTCACTTGAATGCCTACTCTAAGTTTAAGCGCACCTGCTGCACACCTGGAGCACATTTTTCCATTTAATTTCAGCTGAAAACTATCCAGGTCACTTACTCCAAGGCTGATCTGCAATGTGGGTCAAAGCACCATAAATGTGACAAAAGACATGCCTGATCTAAACTAAAATGGTAACAGAAAGGCATTTGTAGTGAATAAAAACAGCCTTCCCATCTCTTCTTTTCTCAGGACTGGCATAAAATCACTGGTGAGAAGAATCAAAGCCCTTCAATAATGGCACCAGCCTCCTCAGAAAAGCAAGAAACCTCCAGCATTGACAGAAGATCCTGAATGTATATAGAGAGCAATGGGGATCTGCCTTTAAATTTAAAGATGCCAATTTAACTTGACAAAGCCAAATGTGCATCAGCACCATCCAGAGCCTCAGGCTACTTTGCAGAGAGTATCCTCCTGCAAGAGCATATCCTGTTATTAACTGTCAAAGAAAAAGAGGTATGGTTTTTTGTATTTTTGTACTACCAACAAAACCAGTTACTTTCCCCGTGCTCTTTTCTACTTCCTGAAGAAATTATTTCAATTGCTTTCTATGTGGTGCTTTCAGTGCTGGAGCACTTTACACGCTCTTTGCACAAGACCACCAAAGCGCATGAACATTCAAGGGGAAACAACATAAGGGAAACTGTATCAGCACTGGCCAAACAGACTAGAACAAATACATTGATTTCATTGGAGAACAAAGAAAACTGGCCTCTTATGGGAACTGCAGGCACCAGAAGCACAAAACCACTCTCATTCCTGCAAGGATTGGGAACCCAATACAGCTCTGAAAGAAGAAGCAGGACTGTAAGCTGGCCCATGCATCACTGATGCAGTTGCTAATCATGTTCAGATTTGCTGGATTTCACTTCTCTGAAAGTGAAAAACAGCCTTTATTCCTTCTTCTTCTGTGACAGCTTTCATTTATAGCAAGCTCAGGTGTTATTTGTCTTCCCACACAATGTATAATAACTTGTGTTTCACCTAAACTCAACTACTGTTTGACTAAAGTATGTCTTCCAGAAAGGCATCAAGAGGTGAGGAATCAGTTTGTCCTTCCTTGCAGTTGTTTGTTAAGATGGGCAATCATCCTCACTTGTCGTTTCTTCATTTAAATTTGCCTGGGCTCTGCTTACAATGATGCCTGTATTGAGGTGGCAGTACTAAGGTCTGGACTTCTCTTTCAAAATACTCAACATGCCACTGAGTTACCAATGCTTTCTGTAAGACAAATGATTTTTATATTGGGTTTTTCATTGCCACATGGCTCATCCAACCTCAAAAACAAGTGTTAAAAGCCCATCTGGCATGGTGGACTTTCCAAAAGAAGAAGCTAAGGGTGCTAAAAGAGTCCTTACAATGTGTTAAATGCCTTGCTGGAAGGTGTGTATTAACACACAAGGCAAACATTACAGCAAGAACTGTCAGATGGCCAAGGGTGACTGTTACATACCCTTTTGCCAGTATCATGACACATCCAAAATCTCTACTACAGGATACCAGTGGAAGTGTGTCATGTGGACATTAGGGACTGGGAGTCCCTGCACAGTGTCAGCTGTAGCACCTCACATAATCCCTTCCATTTGATAGTAAGACATCATGACTGCCAAACTGGTGGTTCTTTACCCTCTGTTGTGCTTTCCTACTTTGTTGGTAGAACTGCTGGCAGTGTTTGTATCCTCTCTGTTGCACAGTAATCACCCCTATGAGAGTGCAGCAGGGTTTCAGCATGCCCTTCCTCAAGGACCACTTAGCCACCCCCATCTGCTGCTCTCTCCAACAACTCACTAGGTCATGGGCCCATGTCCAGGATGTGGGAGAGTATCTACACATATGGCTGCTCACATCGCAGCTTTTCCTTTTTCCCCTGAAAAGCCACTTTTGGATATTCCAGGTTGGTGACAACTTGTGTCTGAGAAGCACCACAAAGACTACACAAAGAGCGGAGAAGACTGTCAATGGGGAAGCAGGGATGAGAGAGACCTGCCAGGAGGAGAGCAGGGAAGCAGGAGCCCTGAGGCAGTGTAAGCCTCTCACACTGAGCTTGCCCAGGTTGAACCCACACATACAGGGTGATGAGGCAGGCAGTGAGAGAGCAGCAGCAACATCAAACATAGTGAGGGGAGCATACTAAATGAATAACTAAATAAATAATACACAGTAAGACCATTCCTTAACTCTAAAGACCAAATACATTTGTGGAGAGAGTATTTTGTGAATGCTAGGACCAGTCAAAAGTGCCAAGATGGCAATTTCAGAGGGCTGATTTACCAAAAGGGAACAGCACAGACAGCAGCTGTGCAAGTTTTGCATATCTCCCTTTCCACCCAGACGCCTGTGCCCTGCCAAAACAAGGACAGTTTGTGACAGCACCTTCTGCGGGGCAGACAGCTGCCTGCTCCTGTATCCTTAAACAACAGTATCCTTTAAACTCCAGATCCTGATTTTGATGGGCACCCTGTTTTCCCAGAGGTTCCATTTATTTTAGCATTTTTATTCCATTAAACAATACCCAGTGATGGGTACTATACTGCAGTATCAGGGCTTTAAGCCCTGCTCCGGGCTCAGTCCCATCTGACAGCCTAAGAAGCAAAAGGTTTTACAGTGCAGAAACAAGACCCAAATGCCATATAAGCTTCCTGGGCCATTTAAAAATAATATAATATAATACAATATATATAATAAATATAATAAAGATGGGGCAATTAAGGTAAGCCAGCCTAATTTCCTTGAAGGTAATGGAGCTACTCGGGTTTGAACCAAGTGAAGATTTAACCCCTAGACTGACTCTATTGCATCTAACCAAATCAACAGCCTGACGTGGTCCCTGTCTATTCCAAACTTCTTGTATTTGTTCCAGGACATCCTGCCAGGGCTCAAAGCTCATGCCTTCTTCTTCTGAAAAGCTGAAAAGTTTTTTTAAAATACTGTGCACAAATTAGGAAAGAGTACTGTTTCTGACAATGGAAGTGAAAACATTCTTTCATACTTACTGAATGCCCCACTGGAACAGATTCAGACTGTAAATATTGACCCATGGACAATGCTGGATTATGGTATAAGCCCCTCCGTGGAGACGCCGCTCTAACAGAGGCCATGTATCTCCTCTCTCGCCTAGGAGACAAATCTCTCCGAACAGATGCATCTTTCCCTGGTGACATTGGTCTCCTTGGTGACAAGTGACGTCTTGGTGACACGTCCCGTCTTGGTGATAACTCTCTCCTCAGCACAGCCTCCTTCCGAGGGGAAAGGTGCCTCATGGGTGAAATATCTCTTCGGGGTGACAGATGCCTTCTGGGTGACAAATCCCCTTTTGGCATTAAATACCTCTTTGGTGAGTTATCTCTATATGGTGAAGAATCATAGCCAGGTGATGACTGTTGACTGGAAGGCGAGAGGTCCCTTGGAGATGAACTGGGGTCTAAGGAAACCACATAATCCTCATCCATGCAGCTAGGTATGTCCAACCTGTCTTTATCGGGCTCTGAATCAGTACTCTTACTCTGGAAGAACCTCTGATACTCTGTCATCTGTGAGTCTTCACAGGAGTCGCTTGGTGTTACAAGCTGAGTAACCTGAATGCTTGGTAAGGTGACCAAGTAACTGATGAGGGAGGAGTGTCCCACGGAAAGGGAGCCTTCAGGGGAAGCCCCCTGTGATGCCCCAGCCGAGTTCACTGACAGGGAGGAGAACCGAGGGGGCTGCGGGCTGGTGCTTCTTGATCTGGTTTTTGGTGTTGAGTCTCCCTGAGTATCATCAAAATCATCCTCATCTTCATCATCATCATCATTGTCGTCGCCATCCTCGCCGTCTGACTCCTCTGCGTCAGAAAACTGGTGCTCTGCTGACAGGCCTGCCAGGTTGCTACTCTTCTCTGCCTCCTGCTGCATGTCCTCCATGTTTTCTGAAACAGCCACGGCAAGTCAAAATGGTGAGTGAGCACACACCCCGCCTCTTATGCCTTCCACCGCCTTCATTCCCCACCCAGCACACGCACTGCCATCGCTGGATACTCTTCATCTGGGATGGCTGCATGAAGCCACTCCTCATAGTCTCAAACCATAATTTATCATAGTAATAACTTCACAATCTATATGTGAAGGATAAAAAGCAAATCCACCCTACTCCATCTTGCAACTTTGCTAAATGTTGCCGCCTCTCGCAGCTAAATCACAAGGACTGGGAACTTCGTATGAGACAGAAGATGACAGGTCATACTTTTATTTCTAGCTCCTCCTCATGTATCTTAATAAAAAATGGAATTCAGACAAATGGATTGGATTTATTTTTTATACTTCCTGTTTATTAAAAAGATGCCTCTTAATTAAAAAATACCCCAAATACTCTTAATACATTTTCCCATGCCAGCCACTGTGCTAAAGTGCAGTGAGTCATTTGCATACTCCAGAGGCCATTCCAACTAAATTAAATCATTCTGACATACCTGCTTCTTCAGTTTCAGCATCATCTACGGATGTCATTGATACTCCAAGCTCCAGGCATTTTTTCATATGTGCTTTAGACTTCATATGTTTTGTCAGATTTCCTATGGGTCAGAGATTAATCTAATTAATGGACAAGAGCAAAGATCACTCTCCAAGTCAGGTTTTGGTGTATTCTAACTTCTTAATACTGCAGATACGGGTTTTTAGTTTAAGAAAAAAAACCCCCAACCAACAGACAGGGCTGACTCATCCAGCCCACTGCCCTCAGAGCCTGCTTTAATGAGTGGGGTTTTATATTAAAAAAAGAAAAATCAAATAAACCTAAACTCAGGGCCTGAGAGGTATATAGGCATCTCTCCAATTTTCCACATGACATTTAGGCACCCCAGCAAGCTAAAAACTCTCTTTTTGATGTTATCTATCCCTGAGCTCAGTGTTGGTGATATGTACAGACTGCCTGGCCATCAAATTAAGTCCAGTGCACACCAGCCATTCAGGACTCACACTCCTAGTTTCACAGTGGTATGATGTTCAGCATGTTCAAAGATTTCGAAGGAAAAGTATCCCCCAAAAAAGACATTTATGGGAGACTTCTCTATGCAAGTTTACCATCTAGCTGCAATCTCTGAACTTGGAGAAGCTGTACTTACAGCATTCATCTGGGACGTGGGAAATTCAGGTTCAGCTCCCTGCTTTGGAGTACGAATCTGAACCAGACACAGCTGGGATTTGAAATCAGATCTCCCATTCCCCTGAGGGAGCAATCTAACACTTGACTATTGACTTTCTGGAGTGCCTGTCTTGGTCTATTTTTTCACAGATAAGAAAACTGGGCTGAGACTGGCCCCAAGAGACATTTCACAGCAAAGAATCTTGAGCATGAGCTGGAGATAGAAGAATATCGCTCTAATTAATTAGCCATTTCAGTCACATTTGCAACACCCAACAAGGAAAGCATGTCAAAAGCAAACCGAAACCACTACCAAGACATGGTGCTTCTTAGTTCAAGGAAAGCACTCTGTGAACGTACCTAGGCTGCTTTTAGTACTCCAACCAGCATCCCCAGATGTTGTGTGTGGCATGTGTAACCTGGGGGCAGGAACACTGCACCACTCCGTTGGATAGTGGTGTGCTTAGAAGCTCACAAGCCAGGCTCTTCTCCTCTGACTTTCAGTCTCAGCTAGTTCAAATAATTCCCTTCCCAATAGGAGTTTTTTACTGTGCCTGTGCACTGCATGAAAAGTCTAACTTGGCCACTGATGCCTCTGGATGGCTAAGTGCTCAGGGTGTACACTGAAAACCTAAGTACTTCTGAAGGACTGAACCCCACTGTTCTCAGCAAGGTAGCAGCAGTAGTTATGAGGCTGACAACTGCTCGTAAGCAGTAATGCACTGGTTAAACGCTTCTTGTACTTCTAAGGCAAACTTTGTCTCTTCCTAGTCATGCCCTTCTTGTGCAACAGCATACCACCTCCTCCCTGTTTCTTCTTCTCTGCCAGAAATGCCAGCCTCAGCAAGCAAGTTCACTTTTCTTTTCATGCCATTTCTTCTGCCTGGAATGCCCTCTCTGAACACAGCTGCAAAACCACAATCCTCCTTCAAGTCCCTCCTCAAGACCCATTTCTCCAGCAATGTCAAATGTAAACAATGATCCGAGAACAGCTCACCAAATGGTCTACTGGGACTACAAATGAGCAGCTCCTTGTCTTTGTCTCTACACCCCCATGAAAGTTCTCATCTTAAATTAGGTTGATGGGTCTACTACCATCCATCAGCTATTCCCATCTTTGGCAGAGGAAGAAGTGCCGGAGTCATGGAAACTATTACAATTCTCAATCCTCAAAACAGTCATGAATCTGCTCTGGGATCTTGGGAGAAATTTCCTTCAGTTTTCTGTCTCCCTCTTCAAGTAAGTTCACCGCATTGGGACCAGAATCCATTTCCCTTGTCTACCAAAGGGAAGTGAAGATACTGAGAATATAAGGCTCATTTGAGCTGTGCTACAAAGAAATGCTATCAAAGATTTTTTCTCTTACAAGATAGTTGCAATGCAAATCCAGATTCCAAAGAATATTATTATCTGTGGCCTCAGGGTGACAAATGGAAGCTTTTTTCTGTGCTGATAAATACATGTGAACACAAGCTATCAGATCTCTATTCATAATTAATGCCACAGTGGATGGAGTGGCCCATCTGGGAGACATACATTATTTATAAACTTGAAACTGACCCACTGTAAAGCCCATGAAGGCATGTTTTCCTCAGCAGCTGATGCTCTGTTTCTACATTATGTCATAACAAGAGTACTCTCCTGGTAGCATTTAAGTGTTGCTGCAATTAAAATTTGCACCATGTAACATTTTTGGCAGAAAGTATTATTTGTAAGGGTGCTTCTTACACTACTACATTTTCTCTGCAGACATATGGACCAGTCAAGAGCCTATAGCTCTTAATGAAGCTATTCAAGGAGTCTGAGTCTCACAAAATCCCTGGATCAATTAAACAGAAGAAAAGAATCTCTCTGATGAAGTCCTGTATACATAAACTCAATAATTTTGTTCTGAAGAAAATTCTCTCCTTGATTGCAAAAGGTGCTTGGATCTCAGATGGCAAAACAGCTCAAGATTTGTTTGGGAAGTGGTAAGAGTTCAGCAAAAAGGGTCAAGTACCTTTAGTTTTGAAGGCAAAATTGCACAACTTGCATACATAAGGCCGAACATCAGTATGAGTGCGGATATGTTTCTTGAGCATGCTTGGCTTTTTGCAACGAATTCCACATTCTTCACAAATGTACTTTCCTCGGCCACGACCTCTGACATAGACATAATCCTCATTTGACTTATACCTGTTGGAAGAGAGCAAGCACTTAAATCACAGAGACTCCAGGCCACATATATGCATAAACATCATCTCTATGCATCATACCCTGATCCACTATACATCTCATCACAACAAATCCACAGGAAACACTGAACTTTTGGTCTGGAACTCACAAACTATTTGCCTTTCAGGGAATGTACTGGTCCCAGTGTGTTTTAACAACACGAGACCAAAGAGTTGCAGTATAAGAATAGTATAAACACCTTGTCGGGGCACAGATTAGCTACCATTCCTACAGACACAGCACAACTCCAGTTATCTGTAGTCTTGTACAATGCAGGCATCTACCACAACTGAAAACAGTGTTTTGCGTCACGGTCCATTTATCTATTTTAGTGTATTTATCCCTTGGGATCAGATAAATCACATCCTGGAAATGCCCGTTT
Source organism: Nestor notabilis (assembly GCF_000696875.1). Lineage (NCBI taxonomy): Eukaryota > Metazoa > Chordata > Aves > Psittaciformes > Psittacidae > Nestor > Nestor notabilis. Next base: position 55,640 of record NW_009936683.1, read on the forward strand.
CTCCCCATTAAGCATAAGGGGAATGCATATGTCTAGCAACGATGTATGCATTCACACTACAGATGCCAGAAGTTCCCGAAGATGGATCCCTCCCTAAGGACACCAAGTTGAGTTCACTCAGGTACGTGCTGCTTCAGAAATAAAATGGGAAACTTCCAACCTGCATACTTAGCAGAAAGCTGTTAAAAGAAATTTTCTTAGCACGGGCATAAGTGTTCCACGCTATTTTTGCAGATTACATAGAGTGTAGTTAGATAATAAATAAGATATGGAAATCTATGTAAAGCTGTACATTGCCTTTACTACCATGATAAATTGTTAATAATGAAATCTAAAAGGGCCCACGGGAGCTGTTCTGAGGTTTGGAGAGCACAGGGCATTCCCTAGGGGGAGAATTTCATCCTCACTCACCCTAAATAAAATCCAGAAATTGTGAGAACTGGGAAAGAATATTTTTTCTGCCCTCTGTCCTCCATTGCCCTCTCCCTAAGAAGCACAAAGTACTTGCAGTCACCCTGTGGATGCACAGCCCACAAGATACCGTTAGTACTGACAGTCAGTGCTTTAAATAAATAAGGGACTGTGTGAAAGATTCTGTTAACGTGTTGATAACTCTACAAGAAGCAAGTGGAAATTTTTGGGTTACAGAGCTGAAACTTTTTTCAAGTGTGCTTTTCTTAGATGAACACTTCTTCCATATGTTCAGCTACATCGCTGGCAATATAAATACTGAAACTAATATCTTAGAAATACGTAAAACACTGTCCTGTTCTTATGTCCATCTTGTTATCTATTAAACAGGGTGATCAGGCATTGGAACAGGCTTCCCAGGGCAGTGGTGGAATCACTGTCCCTGGAAGTGTTCAAAAAACGTTTAGATGAGGCCCTTTGTGACGTGGGTTAGTGGTGGACTTGGCAGTGCTGGGATAATGGTTGCACCTGGTGATCTTAAAGGTCTTTTCCAACATAGTTGGAAAACATCTAAACACTTCAGCTCCTCTTTGAAATGTGAATGCCTAAATTCATTTTTTTTATCTCCTTTCCAATAAAGTTGGCCCTTTCCCTTTTCCTTCATTGGGCAAAACTAGCACAGTCCAATGTCATTTAATATCTAGCCATCTCTCTAACATGATTTTTTGTTTAACAGTTCTGTGATTCTGCTTTTCTGTCTGCCCCATTTCCCAGGTTCTCCTTCATATATACATGCTAATAACTCATAGTCACTTCTCTATCCACTGCTTCATCACCTACTTCCAGGCTTTCTCCCACAGACAGAAAAGATGTCCAATATTTTTTGAAAAACTGACATTTTATTTCCTTTTCATCTCTCTTTATATTCCAGTTTCACTGGGATGGGCACGACAGGCTTTGGTGCAGCGAGGTGGTGTTGTGCTGTGACATGTACACTTTTTGCCTCAACCCCATGCATTTTATTCCTTCAGCCTCTCACTCATCCCCAGACATATCTATTTGTTCTCTGCCCACCTGCCATATGAGTGCTCTGCTCCCCTGGCACAAGACAGCTGCACAGCTGCATTTCCCTGCCTCGTGGACAGGTTTTCCCACCAACCGAAAACTGACAATCGCAGATCTTTCTCAGCTATGGATTCTGAATTGCCTTCTTCACACTTACAAAATGAAAGCAGTCAAGGAGCTTAAGCAAATCTACTCCTCAGGTTAAGCAAAAAGCAAAATGAACACACTCTGCTGAAACAAGGTATCACCATGCACGCTTGTTTGTCCAGGGGAGAAAACATGAAACAAAGATGACAGACATTTGCTGCATAGTTCAGAGCACTACTTCAGTGCGTGCTGAGATGATACAAAGATGAGCTTGGTTAGATTAGAGCAGAATAGAAGAGAACAGAACAGCTCTACAAACAGCCAAGAGCAAACAAGCATGGAAAAAACTAGCTGTTAGAAGTCACAAACAAAAACCTAAAGAGGAAGACAAATTCAATGGTCAGTACAGGAAACAATGAAAGATATGGTTATAATATCTAAAGACTATTAAATCCATTTTAAAAATAGCCAAATTAATGAAAAGAATGATTCTACCTTTCCACAAATAGTTCCTATAAAATCTACAATTTAATCATGATGTATAAAGAGTGGACCCATTATATCCCTGCTCATTGCAGGGGGGTTGGACTAGATAACTTTTGAAGGTCCCTTCCAACCCAAACTATTCTATGATTCTACAATTAATACTACATCATTTTATTCACTTTGCAGGTCATATCCTTGTACTGATGCTGTCCCAGTCTATTTGTGTGTCTGTGTCCCCCTCCCCCAAAAATTAATGTGCACATCAAGGTTTCTTCAGTTTTGTTTTACTCAAAAGGATATCTAAACAAAGCCATGTATTACTAGAAGGCATTTCTAGGTGAGATGTGAATTATATGACTTTACACAAGTAGTGTCATAGACCTTATTGGTGTACATGGAAACTTGAGATGGTGTAAGTAACATTCATACAAAGTTTCTTAAAGAAGGTATTAGATGGTAAATGCATTTTATAGAGTGATCTGTAGCAGCTCACATAGACCTGAATCCTCCCTTAAGTTGCTTTTCTTAACACACTCTTATTCTTCTGACCTCTTATCACTCAGCTTACATAGTGCAGACTGTCTTCAGCTGGGTGATCTGAATTCAGAAATGATACGTAGTGGGAAACAGGCAAATTTTATACTCCAAAGTGAGTGTGAGTTGAAGCAACAGCTCTTTAAATTTCTCATAAACTTAGGCTCACCCCTGAATTTGGGTCACTCTGGTGTAGCCAGACTACTGGCTTGGGTACTGGGACAATGCACAACTACAGAGAACAGCCAGGATCAGGGTGTCTGGGTCAGCATGCCTACAACAATCCACAAAATAATATTTTCAGTCTTTCAGGCCATACTCCTTCAGTGTTGCAGACTACAGAGAAATGCCAGTGTTAATTTAATGGAGACTATTCAAGCGGAGCCAAAACACATAATGTTAATGAAAGACAACTGAGATTTTTACAGGGTACAAACTGACAGGAGAAGAAAATGGATGCACAAATTTCTCACTTCTCCATCCTGACCTATTTAGTTACCTCAATAAAACAGTGCTGTGAGACCACCTGAGTCTGGTAAGACTGAAAAACACATCTTGTTCATCCACCTGACTATTCACTGCTAACAACTGGCAAATTAATTGCATCGTGTCAGAATTCTGTAGAAGAAATTAAATAGTACCTTCTATTTTAGACTATACTGCTGAGGCAAACAAGTGTCCATTTCATTTGCTTTTTAAAACAACCCTCAAAACAATGTTAATGGGCTTTCAGGTCTCCTTTTTCCCTCTCTGTTACTTATTTCTGTTATCACTTGAGTGACAGATGGCCATGGTAAAATTAAACATTATTTTACCAGCCATGCATGACAGATCTATGGATTAGGCTTGGATACCATAGATTTCATTGTCATCTTACATCTTATCTCCAAAATCCAACTTCAGTAAATAATAAAAAATTACAAGAATAAGAGTAAGTATGCCTAGCTAACCCATTCAAATGCGTGGAAGTACACACAGTCTCAAAATGGAAAGACAACCTCATGGAAGCCAATACAAAGAAATGGTATAGAAAACATCAAAATGTTAACTGTTTATCCATTTCTTTATGACCAAAGGAATGAAAGTAATAATTTTGAGTGAGTGTTCTCACACAGACAGAAAATATAATTGTCCTAATAGCAAACTAGAGCCAAGAGTAAGTATACAGGTACCCTGCAGTTTATTTGAAGACTGACATATACACAAAAGGAAGAGACTTGGGAGCTACAAGGCATGGCAGGAACACAGGAGACTGTTCACATCGGAACTCATTCATTTTAATTTTCAAATCTCTTTAAAATGACAGGCTGAGCTTGAAATTTCCAGTTGTATTTTCTTACCCTCCTTCAAAGATTTTAATTCGTATCGGCTCAGTTTGTTTGGATGTAATGTCTTTATCTCCATGAATGTCTCCTTTTACTCTTTCTTTTATAATATTCCCCACTACTTTCTTTTCAAGCTTGCTGCCAAACAAGAAGAATGGCTCGTGTTTCATCTGTAGAACAAAGTCAAGGAAGGGTGTTACTGCTGGAGCACACAACAAACGCACACTTCATTTCAAGTACTTTTAACATTCCAGGTAAAAGCCAAACTCTCATTTTGATGGAACTACATAAGATGAATTTATTTGTCCCATTTAATTTGACTGAGAATAAGATAAGGGGCAGCATGGACAAATTTTTACGAGAGTCTTGACAGAAAAGACAGCACCGTATCTTTCCTCAGAAAAAAAATCTTGGAAAATAGAGATGGAAAAACCTTAGAAAGTAATTTATTGCCATTACAGAATTTTCCCTGGCACCGTTATCTAATGCTTAGTCCATGAGGAAGAGTAAGTATGTAAAAGACACTAAATGGAACTGAAGATCCCTACTAATTTTTAACTTAATCTTTAATTACGAATGCAAATGAGTGTTTGTGCCTGATACTGTTTGAATCAGGACATGGCAAAAACAAAGGACAAAATAAAAGGCTCTGGCAGGCATGGAGGGCTTTAAAAGCCTCACTTTTTACATCCAACTTTGAAAATGGAGACAGAGACAGCAGAAGTAGCAGAGCTTGCTGAGGGGTAAATTGAAGCTCAAAAGTTGTCATGGGAAGATGCCAATGTCTGATTTCCCAATGGGGAATCTTTTTTTTTTTTTAAATAAAAATCACTAGCTTACATTTCATAGTTTACTAATATTTTCTCAAATAGAGACATACAAATTTAATTTTATTAAAACCTCTTATTTACCTGAGCAAACTGCTTCCACGCACTTGATGATGTCAGTTTACCAGCTCCAGGTCTATGCATAGCAGCCAGAGTGTAGATTTCTGTGGTGTTTTTTTGCTTGGACCTTAAAAGTGCTAAAGTGGTCTTTGTACTTAGGCCAGATGGGTTTGGGTTACATGAACTTATACACCATGAAGCATAAACTGAGGATTTGAGGGTTGGTTGCTGTATGTAATTGGGCTTCGTATAGTTTAAGAAACACCAGCTCACAGTAGTAGTAGTGCGCAGACTTGGGAACTGAAGGATCTGCTGAAAATCTGCTACGTCTGTCAGGAGAATGGTTGAGCCTGTGACTTTCCCACTGGCATTGGATGACACCTGGACTAACATCCCAAGAGGCAATTTTTGATGTTTCAGTTGGTCTTCTGGCTGAAGTTCTCCTGGTGGCAATGAAGATCTCTGTGGACTCATGCTCATATCTGAAGCTGTTTCATCCACATCCAGTTCTTCTGGTGAGTCTCTTCCTTCCGAAGGGCCACTGGACTTCTGCCCTGGTGACGCAGAATCAAAACTGGAAAGTTTCTCCCTGCTTGGCGGGAAAGCATCAGCTGTTGGCATGCTGACAGGTGGGAAATCTTGAGATGATGAGGACGACAGTGGTGATGTGGATGACATGGATGGCAGACTTTCTTTTGGCTCGGTAGCACAGCTCTGCCGTACTAGCTGAGGCTTCTGCACTCTTGGAAAATCTTTCTTAATATCTGAGTTAGTCAACTCAACTGCACTTAGCTCCTCAACTATCTGCCCATACATTTTTTCTTCTTTGACTCGTTTCTGCTGTTTAGTCTCCATGAAGAGCTCCAAGCTGCTGGCAGGTGAAAGCATTCGTTTGCCTCCTCCCAAGGTAGAAGCCATGTCTGAAGTGGAAGGCAAACACAAGGGAATTCGTGGCTCCAGTCCAAGTGGTAGTGTCTGTGGCACTTTCCATAAAGGATATTTTTCTAGCCCTCCATGCTGACCCAACATCTGAGCTATGTTAAATCCAATTCCTTGCATGGTCGCATTAGTTGCCAATGTTCTTTGAGAAACAGTCTCATCAACTTTACAAATTACAATTGCAGGACTGTTACTCTGTCCAAGGATCTGAGAAATGCTTGTGTACATGACACTACCATAAGATGGCACGTGGGTTTGAATTCTGACAGGAACAACTGTTCCTGGCAAAGACTGTACAGATCCATCACTTGGGGAGTCAAAATCTGTCTGAAGATGCTGCTCAGAGGAGGTATCTGTTGGTTTAATGCTATGGTCTGGCTGGTACTTAGCAAGAGTATTTTTTGAATACTGCCCAGATGTTCCTGAGTAATGCTGGTACGCTTGCTCTTTAGCATGCATGTAATCAGCTGGTTTCTTGCTAATATACTCTGGTGCATGTTCCAGGTGATAACTTGGAGGAACATCTGTCTGGAAAGGCTGTTTGACATAAGATTTCTGTAGCTGTTGCACAAAATGATGCTGGAAGTGTAGCGGTTCTGTGCATGACTGCCACAAGACAGGCTGCTGAGATGGTGGTAAGTGAACCATGCAGACAGCTGGATAGGAGAACTGAAACAAGGTGCTATGAATAGGGGCAAATGGGACTTTTTCCTGATGTGCAAATAGCTGCTGTTGCTCTGATGGATGCTTGCTAGGAATATAAGGTGCTTGTTGGATCAAGGAAGTCCTTAACATTTCTGAGCTGTCTGCAAGAAGAGCCTGTTGCTGGGCAAGGTGGGACGAGCTATTACTAAATTGAGCACAGGAGCCAATAGCCTGTTTTCCAGAGTCGTCTACCTGAATGGGCTGAAGTACAGAGGAAGGAGAGTGATGCCAGGTGAGCTGGGAGGAGCGAAGACCAGCCTGTGCATGTTCCATCTGCTCTTGCTTTATACTTTGTTCTGTGCTCTGATCAGTCTGGGAAATCTCTGGAAAACCACTGAAGGAAGCCTGGCGAACCAAGAAGCATTTCTTCCTTTCTCGGGATGGAGACAGTGCCGTAGTGGGTGTCCCAGCTGAAGAGGCATGAGACAGGTTCCCATAATCAAAGGATTTACTTCGAATCTCTGGGACTTCAGCAGCATGAGGACAGGGCATCTGTTCAGATGAGCAGCGTCTCATTTCCCTCTGATGGTGATGCCCAGGGACGGAAAGTGAGTAAGCACCGGCTGGAACTGTTAAAAACTCAGATGGTTTTCCAAACTCATCTTGTTTGGGAGGTGTGATGAACTTCATGCTCTCTTCCCTCTCAAAGGACATTGAAAAACTGGAACTGTGGGACAAATTACTTTCTTGGCTAGGACTGCGAGAAAGGCTTGTACCTGTGGACTCAAAACTGGATTCTCCAGAGGAGTGCTCCATGTCAGCCAGTCGTAAACGCTTCTTTTTGGGTGGTAGCTTTTCGGCTGGAAGTTGAGAAAGGGTTTCACTTCTCTGAGGCCACTGGAACTCTTCGGTGGGTCTCTCCTGCTCTTTACTCTGCACTTCTTTATCTTTCTCAGGCTTATCCGGCTCCTCTGTGACACGAATTTCAGGTACCTGGATGTTGTGCTGGCGAACCAACCTGGGCTGCATATGATACGGCTGAGGCTGCTGGGATGGAGGCGGCTTACTGCTGTCAGCAGTTTCTGTTTGTGGAGCTCGGTCTGGGCTCATTGGGGACTCACAAATCTCACTTTCGCATGTCTCAGGTGGTGAATAGATCTTTTCCTGCTGGCATACAATATGTTCTGTAGATTCAGACCTTTCAAATGAGTTTGGCCTGCTCAACGAATTTGTGTGCTGAATGACAGAGATGACATTTCCAGGGGGCTTTCTGGCCAGTGATTCTGCAGTCTTTTCTTGTTCTGCCGCTAAGGATGAGTCTTCCAGAGAAGCGGCCGGGCTTCCAGACTGCAAGTAAGGCCTGCAGATTTCAAAGCGCTCTGCATGGCAATGGGCAGCATTGTCCAGGCCTTGAAGGGCAAATCCGCTCCTTGGCACTTCCTGAATTTGGGATTTGGGATCCAAGTCCAAAGGCTGAATTCCCCCAGTGGTGACAGTAGTACTGCTGCAAAGCATGGGGCTGTCTTCCTCATCTCCCACACTTTCTTCTTTCCTGCGCTTTCTGTTTTCAAAAGTTGTTCCAAGCATGGATGGCACTGCCTGGGATTGTCCGAGTGGATCAACAAAGTACTCTCCCACCTTGTTCATCCCACCTAAGGATGGTGAGTCCCTGTAGTTCTGCTTCTGAGCTTCAAATTCTTCCCACTTTCTGTAGTGCTTTCCACTGGCATCATAGTCATAAAAGGTCTTCTCTTTTAAGAATGGTCCTTTGTCACCTGCCGTCTGTCTACTGGAAGCAATAATGATATTTTTCCCTGGTCTTCCATGATAGTCTGAATCTGAGTGCCCCTCCTGCACAGAGGGCAGTTCAAAGGCAGCCTGCCTTCTCAACATCCTTTGGTGGGATATTCCCACTGTCCCAGGGTAAAATACATCATCTGAGCCAGTCATCTTCTCATCAAATGAATGGCTTCCTCTCAGAGATGGAGGAATACTTAGGTTGTTTGCAGAAGAGGTTGGCATGGAGTTACTTCTAATAAGAGGAGAGGAATCTACTGGGGGCTCTAGAAGGACAGGCATGTCACCCTGCTGACTGACTTGGTACAACCTGGATTCGTTTTTGATGGATGATGTGGCGGTCTGGGATTGTCTAGATTCTGTATTGCTGCCTGGATAAACTTGTGTAGATTTAATAGTGCTCAAATTACTGGAGTCGATGAGTTCTTCTTTATTTGGAGCCAGCTGAGAAATATGTTCCTCAAGCATCTTGATATCTAATCTGTTATTTAAAAGAGGTAATGGCTCTGCTTTGCCCTTTCTACCCATTAAACTATGTTCCTGATTTGTTGTGGCTACTGTTAGTGCTGTCCTTTGATTAATCCTATAGAACTTCCCAAAGATGATCTCTTCGTAAGACTTTGCATTAGTATTTGGTGGGCTAATTTGCTGCTCAGCACTTTCTGAGCGGGAAAAATAACCAGAGTCAGTGCTTCCTTTACTGTGTGGGCTCAGGAGGTTTAACGACTGCTCAGAATCTTGCCCTTTTTTCTCTGACAGTCTTAGTGCAAGTCGCTGTTTAACTGTATGAGAGTCATCAGACTTGGTACTTAAGGACGGGTTTTGCAACATATCAGAGCCAATATATGGTGAACTCTCACTGGGTAACTGAATTCCACTTTTAGGGATAATCAAAATGGGCACTTTCATTGGCCCCACCAAGGACTCTTCCATGGAGGAGTGAAAACTGCTCCTGCTAGCAATGTCCAGGGGGAGCTGTGGGACAGGGCTCAGTTTGTCAGACCCTTCCATTAGGAGTGGGGTCTCCTCATCAGTATCCGTGCTCTGCTCGCCATCTGAATGTATTTCAGCCTCTACATCAATGTAACTGGCATCTAGGTCCAATTTAGAGACTGCTGACTCTGTGAAAGGTACCAATCCTGCCTTGATTGCATGGGCATGTGACTTCCTGTGCTTGTATAGGTTGCTCTTCGTCTTGAAGGAGAAACCGCAAGGAACACAAGGGTATGGTCGCTCCCCAGTATGAGATCTAATATGCTTTTTCAGTACACTAGGTTTGGCACAAGCCCGATTACAGTAAGGACAAATGTACTTGCCAGGCTTTTTGGGTTTGTGTTCCTTTTTGTGAGCATCTTCTGATTGTTCTAAAGATTTCTGTGAATATTGGCTGTATGCAGGGTTCAAACTTGAAATCTTCTTCCTGGAGAAACCTCCGCTATGGCTATGCATATGAAAAGGAAACAAGTCCTCTGAGGCAACTGACTGCAAGTGGCTAGGATACTGCCACGGAGGGCCTTCCAAGCTCTGATGTGGCTTTATGTTGTGCAAGAAGCCTTGTGGCAATGAATGCTGTGGGAAAGAAAGTGAATGTTGACATGAGTAAGGACTTGGACGATGCTGTGGATATTGCTTCTCTGTGACTTGCTGTGCAGCTTCATTTGATGATACCAGTTTCCCAGAACCAAAAAGTTGTGCTGATGCTGTGTTTCCTATTTGCTCGTGATCTATTTGTGGTTGCCTCTGTACTTCTTGATTGCCAAAAGCGCTCATCTTAATAACAGCTGAATGTTCTTGCCTCCATCTACTTGGTACTTTAGCAGTTTCTCCAGACCTTGAGGTAGCTTTTTGCCCTATAGCTGTGTCCCCAGAGTCCATTTTGTTACACAAGGTCTTAAGTGCTAGTTCACTTGAAAGCTGTGCAGACACATGGAGTGTGTCCAAAGCTGTGCTTTTTAAAGTTTTGTTTCTGCCATTTTTCCAGGGCTGTTGCAAATTCACAGACTTTTCTTTCTCTTTGGAACTTTCCACACAGTAGTCTATAGGCATTAGATTTGTGTCTGTACACTAATGTGAGTATTATACAGTTCTGTTCATGGCAGGAACTTTCCTATACAGTTTGTTATACATTTGCAAAGACTTGTTAGAGCATTTGGACATTTTCCATTGTTATTAAATACTGAGATGCAGAATGACCTAGAAATATTTGTGATCTACTAGAGCAAAGTTCTCTTCATCTCCTCCATGTTGACACAGCTATCTGTACGGAAAAATCAAAAACAAAGAAACCCCACACACCAATTAATACAGCTATGCTAAATAACATTGACACAGTCAATTGCTCTTTTATTGAGCCTTACATGAAAATTATTGAGGGACTTAAGCAAAGGTAACTACATTTCACAAAACTCCCTTTTGTGAGCAGACACAGTAAAGTCTGGCTCCAGAGATTGCGCACAAGCATAATCACTACTCAATAAAAGCCCTAGAAATAGAAAACAGAGTTCTACACTTTCCAAATTAAACAGTAGCTTTGGAAGGCTTTCTGGGGACAGTTTAAGGGCTCGATTCTCAGAAAGTCCATCACCTACTTTGACAGCTCTTTCAGCAAATCACTGCTGAGAATAGAGTCCTAACACCATGGGTGGGAGTTACCGTATCCAGTATTACTCACCTACAGTTGACACATGTACTTTAGTCACCCAGCCCTCCTCTAAAGTCAGAGGAGAATGATCAGTACTTCCAGAGGAATCTTTTTGTATCGTGATGGGTGCTTCAAACACAGGGGATGTTTACGCACATGGCCCTTCACGACTGAGATGCCTGTTTCTCACTGTCAGCTAGGCAGAAATCCTAGACAACTACCTTGGAGTATATACCTAACTTATAAGACAGCTGAAGTGAGGCACTTCTTACCTTAGATCATCTAACTGTATTTACAAAAAGGTGTTGATCACCCTTTTAAACTACTCTTAAACAGTCACAAGAGGTATCAAAATAAGCTTTCCCAATACAGCACTGTTGGTACCTTTCCACACCTCCATCTTCTAATCACTAATTAAATTTTAGTGAGAAGGTCTTCCTAGAGATAAAACGTGTTAGAGAAATGAGCTATGACTGTGTTTATGTGACTTTAGCATTTAAGATTTCCATGTCAGAACATTTCCACCCAGTCACACATGCATTTTCTATGTTTAAATGCAATAGGTTTCCACAGCTCTATTATAAATAAGAAAAGCTCAGAGGTATGATTTTCATACAAAAGTACAGTGTTTGAATTTGAAGAACAATGTACGCTTCCTGTTTTCATATTGTCCAAACACATGAAATTTTCTGGATGAAACAGTGCAAATTATGAAGACTGTCATGATTTTAAAAGAGCAAGGAAAAGGATAAAAGAGAGTAATGTTAGAGATATTGGAATATTTTTCATTCCTACAATAGAAAACCTGAATTTGGCTTGAAGAAACATAAGCAAAGTGCAGAAAAACATACACATAATGGGAATATATATTTTGGTGTCGAGTTTGGGGTTTTTTTTAGAATTAAAACAATTACCTGCATCTTCTAGGCATCTAATAAGCATGACTATCTTCAGTTTTCCTGGAATAAAAAAAAAAAAAAAGGAGTCATAAGAAATTCTTGATATTAAGTATAGATGCTGAAGTTTTCTGTTCTTTATAGTACAGACCTAAAAATTTCACTTATCCATCCACTGGAAAAAATTTATGTTGTGTCTTAAGAGTTCTGAGCAACCACATTTTGAAGAACATGAGCATAAGTCTTTTCAAAGTACTTAGGTTTCTTGTGCATGGATGAAAAACTGCAAATCTAAACTAATGCAGTCTTACCTTCCTGAATTGGTAAAAAGGGAGCTGCTGATGTCCCTGTTCATTCCTACGCCTTTGTTAAACCTGGATTATCCCTGAATCCCATTGGCAAATCCCCTTTCAATGCCTCTCTCCAGCTAATGCTTTTGAACTCCAGGCCTCTCATTTAAATGTTTCAGGGACCAGCACAAAATCTTGGACAGGGTGTCACCACTTCGGTACAAGGAAATGTAGTAAAATGCAAGTAGATTTCCAAATCAGCTTACATCAGTGGGATACTACTCAAGAATGTATGGCTGCCTTCTCGAAGAAGAAATTTACAGACCAAATAGATGGTTAAAAGACTTCCATGACTGCCATGATTTGCCACCTCTCTGACCATCACCAGACTGCAGGCTAATTTCAGTATCACCAAAAAGAGTGGCACAGAGAACAGGGAGCATGCACATCATCATCAAGGTCAGTAATGATGCCAATATACAAGGACAGATGTAAAGAAAAATGTCTGGCTTGAGAAGCAGAAGCAAGGACGAGAGCGAATGCTCCTCACTGAGAGAGCATAAAGTTATTAGCCATCTTCAATGAAAAATACTTTTGTCCTTATTAGACAACTTTGCTAACGGCGAAGAAGAAATTTCTAGAAGATGGGAGTATCCTTTCTGTTCCATACACCCTCTACTGAAAGCACCTTTAGGGAAGAAATCTGCCAGTCATGGAAATCTGACAGCACTGTGTTTTTTGTGAGTGAAAGATGATAATATACTTCCAACAATTTTCTGTTCTGGACAGAGATGTCCATGACAGAGTTCAAGCCATTCTGTAGTCCTGATATTTTCAGAACATTCTATATAATTTTTCAATCTACACTATGAAAAACATGTACAGACTAATTACAGGGATTTTTGATGGCTTAGGTTTGGTCAGAGTCACTCTCCTGGGGAAAATAAATCCCTTTCCAGAACCAACATAATAATTTCTGGTTTGGTTTAAGCTGCCATCCATCCTGTCAAAGATGGCTTTAATATTATTCTCTTGGTTTCTCTCTCTCTTCCCACCCCACTTCCCCCACCAGTGGGAGATTGGCCTACCTGGAGAAATCTAAGACACTGCCAAGCTAGTGTGCATTCTGTCTGTTTTTTCCAGTCAAGCCTCCATATCATCTACCTGTATCCACAGCCTAGCTTAAGCCAACAACAGACATCCATTTTTCACCAATTAGTGTTTCTCCTTTAGAAAACACTGTATATATAGTTTTGTATATTGCTTTCCATCAAACATATACTATTCAACACAGAGAAATGCCCTATCTTTCAAGTACTACATATTTCAAACTAAGGAACTAAGGATGATAAAAAGGCATGTTTTCTTTAATACCATTGGCAAGGTTCAGCTCCACTGGAGTGACAAAGAGGAGCCCACCTACACAGATCAGAAGCCGGATCTCCTGATCCGGGAGTTGCGTCGAGCACATCGTTTGACAGGAGGTGCAAAGTCCTGCCTGGCTGGGGGCCAAAGCCAGGTTTCCCGGTAGGAATGTGGTCCAGGAGCCAGCTCCCCCAGCCACACTACCTGCACTATCTGCCGGCTTTAAACCAGGACATTTTACTTCTGTGAAAACTTTGAACATGAGATTACTAGGAAACCAGGAGCTGTATTTATGTCAAATGCACCTACTAAATCAAGACTTTTAAAACTTTCTGGAAAGGAGCATTATCCTGTTGCTCCTTTTCCTAAGGTGCCTTTGTGAGCTGCAAGCAGGGGATGTATATCTGGTTGACTGCTCCAAGATTATTCCTTCCCTTCCTTTTTTCTTTTTTCCTTCTTTTTTCAGACCATTAAAATGGTTACACTCAACAGCTTTAAAATAAAATTTGGCAAAATACAGCTTTTACTGCTTCTCAATTTGTAAGCTCATATTACAGCTCTTGCAAGTGAACAAATTGGAAGCTTATGTCTTCCAGGCTAAATCCTGAGTGCACCATACAGAATAAATATTGACTCTAGCGTAAGGACTAAGGGTCAGATCCAGCCCTGTTTTAAATCTTTTCTGTCCAGCACTGCCAGCACAAAGCCAGCCTAAACCCACAGTAATTGGCCCCTGAAGAATTTGTATTCTATAGGGCAAGCGTTAGCACAGACAACCTGCAGTGGCCCCTATGAAATCCTTACACTCATACACAGACCTCTGCCAAGACCCTTATTAGGCAAGTCTAGTTTATGCCTGGGATAAGCCCAGCAGCCAAGCAGCCTTACAACAAAGAGGCCACCTCTGAGCTCTTCCCCACCTGCCACTGAGAAGAAAATTGCCTTGGCCTTTTGGGAAGAAAGACAGCACACCTCTGTCTTGTTGTCCTATCCCACATTTCCCTCTGCCCTGCTGTTTGGTGTTGACATCCCAGTGGGAAAAAAAACCAAACAAACAAACAAAGAGAAGACTGAGAATCCTAATAAAACATGGATTTACAGCTTCTTCTACCTAGGCAAAGTCATAGGCGGACTAAGCCTGAAGAAGGCCACTCAACCAGCATTCAGCATGCATCTCTGAAGGATTTAACAGGCATGAATGTTGGTAAGCATTTGTTCATCCTTCTTTGCAAGGTTACATATTCATTCCTGGACTGAGGATGTTATATACTAACATGACAAAAGAAATGCAATCCCCGGAGTATATGTTTTTGGCATTTTACACAATCAATTGAAAGCTTTTTTATACTACTTGACACCACACTTACCGTCTTTGAACTGTACTTACTAAAGAGATAAGGCAGAAGAAATACTTCTTAAATTTCCCGTTTTTGTAAAAAAGGCTTCCCTTTCTTGACCAGAGAGATTCTCTTTGCATTTCCAATAGCCCCTGGCTGGGGATCCCATCTGACTGTGGTTTTGTAGCTGGCCTTCTACCTGTCTATTTGAACACCTCTAGGAATGACTGTAAATTCCTGTGTCAACCACTGGCACTTGGCAGTCTTGAATTCCTGGGGAATGCAAGGATGCCTGTGCTTTTGTGCAGTTTGGCAGGAGTTGTAAGACATCCTTTTACACATGCAATTCCAAGAAGGCAACCCTTTTAAAATGCATTAGGTATATTTATTTTAATTTACTGCTTTCTATATTGTAATTGCTGTTGTTAACTCTTCACATTTGAAGACATTAATTTGTTCATTTAATTCCACCCCAGATGTTCTACCTTCCCTCTGGGTTTCAGTGCTTTATTGAATATATTGTCACTCTCCAAAACCATCCAGAGAATTACAGTTTTGAAAACACTCTGAAACATTTAGAATAACACATATGTTTTTTTAAATTTGGGGAGCTGCACTAATCATTACAATGTAATTTTTAAAATGTAATTTAAAAGTGCTAATCAATACAAAACCAAATACTGCTCCGCAAGTACACATAGCACACTGTGAATTTACTATTAAATGACCAAACAAACTGCACTAAGCTTCCTTGAGGAGAAGCTACAGGGCAGGATCTGCTCTCCATTGCTATGTCGGGTAACCACTTGTGCTCACACGGATTCCTCAACAAGCCAGGAACTGAGGGAACTGACTGAGAGGATCCAGTTACAGATGCATCAAGGATAGACTGCGAGCTCACTGTGACCGAATACTGACTTCAGGCTTTACTCTCAGGTTTCTATGAATGCACATTTGTGTCCCTGGTAGTTGCAGGTTTCAAAGGACAGAATCTGTGCACATAAAACTACAAGTAGTACAAAACCTGGCATCCTGATTTATGTGATTATTATTTTACAGCTTGCACTAAATCTGGCTCATATTTATTCAATATTCTCATATTCATAGGATCACAGAATGGTTAGGGTTGGAAAGGACCTTAAAGACCATCTAGTTCCAACACCTCTGCCTCACACTAAACCAGGTTGCTCAAAGACCCATCCAGGCTGGCCCTGAACACTGCCAGGGATGGAGCATCCACAACTTCCATGGGCAACCTGTTCCAGTGACTCACCACTTACACAGTAAATTTCTTCCTTATATCTAATCTAAATCTCCCTTTTTAAGTCTGAACCCATTATCGCTGAGAACTATTCCAGAATCTCAGCCACTGAGAGACGGCACATTTTAGTTAGCTATACTAGTACTGATTATTTAATTCATTTAAAGCTTTAACAAACTCACCTTAATCTTGTTAATTCAGTTAATTCTAACTATTATCTGAGACCATTATCTGAGTATGTCGAAGAAAATAACTGGAACCTGTTTGCTTAAAAACACGCTGAAGCCAACTAAAAAACCAAATAAATAATTGTATTGGTTGTACTCATAACAGTCATTTACCTTAAGTGCAGGAACTTTTACTTTCCTCAGACATTTCATATAAATGTCAATGGATACATGCTGTGAAGAATACCTCTCCTTTCCTCTGAATGTGACCCTACTGAACCAGAGGTCAGGCACACACTATCCCTTCTGCAGTGACCTTAAAGAAAAATCAGAATTGTATGAAGAGTCTCTCATTTAACTTCAAAGAGCTTTGAACTGATATGAGGTTTGACTCAGAGTGACTAAAAGGAGACAAATTATTCCAACAGCAAGTAAAAGTAAGAGCTAAATTCTGCTCTGCATTATCGTGGTATGAATCTGAAGCAATGAGTTGCAAATCCAAGAACATAATTCCAGATTTATTCCTCATAGGAAACAACAAAATGAGACATCACTTAGGTTTAGGCTCTTGCATCCTGCATGCTAGATACCTGAGGTTATTTGTTACAAAGTGAAAATAAACTAATCCAACACCTCTAAGAGGTCTACAGAGAAATATGTAACATATATCGCAATATATGTTCAATTACATGTTAGTAAGAAAACAAGGGCAATTTTCTTTAAGAGATGCTGGCTTGCATCACAAATGCTTAGAGCACAGCTGCAGCAAAACACTCAGTTTTTGCTATGTTAAGTATCTCAAATATAATTTTAAATTGCCACTCTCTACAGAAAAATAGCACCCCCCAAAAAACTTAAATTCAAGTTGAATGTATTTTAAGAAGCTATAGAAGAAGCCTACAGCAGAAATGCTTTAACAGTGACCTTTTTTTAAGGATTTCTCACTTAAAAGTACATCACTATTTCCTATTTCAGCATCATACGCAATGTACACACTACTACCAGATGGAAACAATGTATAAAAAAAGCTTTCATGTTGCCAAAGTCCAACTAAACACCTAAACACACTTATTTCCACCGGATGACTCTATATATGCGTATAAAAAAAGAGAGAGAGACAAAAAAAGACAAAAAGCTACACAGAAACAAAAACAATCTTAAACACTTCCCTTATAGGTAGAAGCTTGTAAACAAATCACAGTTCTACTCCTTGAATTGAATGTAAGAGTTTGTCAGAGGTGCTTAAGCATGTCAGATAGATAATACAAAATTTAGCTGTTCTGACTGACTGCTTCCTTCCAATGAGGACATCCTGAATCTATCTCTATGCAAAAGCAGAGGAATGGGATTATTCAGATATGAAACTAAACAAGACAATTATGTACACTGCTAATCTCGCACTGTTATTTATTTCCTTGGGGAGCAAGTTAAAAAATGAAAACGGGTGAGTAAAATACGAAAGTATCATTTCCCACGTAGACCTTAAAATGTGACGGCAGAGCAATGGCAGATCTGACAGACAGCACTTCCAGTGTTACGAAAATTTCAGACGGCAACAAAAAATTTCAGTCATTTTGCCCCCCCCCTCCTCAGTTTCTCTTGAATCATAGTACACAGTGACTTAGAAGAGTGAGAGCATCTCCCATGCAGAGAACAGTGAGAAACAGATGCCCACCACTAAGGTCCTCTTTAAATACTATTTTGATGGCTGAAGTTAGGTTTATATGATGCCTAATCCCATTGGTCCTAACCTGCAGAAGAATGAGTTCCTCCCAAGGGTAAGTTAAGTAGTAAGTAAACAGTATTAACTAAATACCCATTAACAATGTATAGTAGTATCCAAAGCAGTGCTGAGATACAAATAAGGTCTTATTTCTTAGGCTGCTCTTTTCATCAGCAGAAACTCAACTCTATCTCACTTTCTCCTAAGTGACAGCATTTGAACATAAGGGTACCATGCCAAACGATAAAAGTGTGAAATAGTTTCTAATCACTCACTATTTGTAGGATTACTTTTTTCACGCCTTCAGTGTAGAAAAGAAATGGAGCTTTTGGCCCTGCTGATGGCCCCAAACTATTGCAATGTAAACAGATGGGCATTATGTAGCCCCCCCAAAAGATAAATACCTAAAATCTGTGACAAGCAGAGGTTCAGACACTAATGAATGATGCTATAGGGTGCCATTGGGATTGCAATGAAAGTTTTGCATTTGCAAGAAGTGGTGAAAATTACTGAGATTAAAGAATTTTTTTCTCAATTCAACACAAAGAAACGTGTTAATCAGAAAGGGAAATTTCTCAACTTATAAAGGACAATTAATTAACCTATGAATTTAGTAGCACTTGTGAAAGACAAAGTGTATGTAAAGAGCAAGACTCTCATGTAGACACAGTTTGTAGTAATTTCTAGATTTATAAAACATCATCTACAGTAAAAAGGGTAAGAACAGTGTCATTGGAGAGTTCAAACTGCTACAATTGTCAGATATAACAACTTTCCTAACAGAAATTACATGCAAAGGCTGAAATGTTTCTTCATTTTCACACAAAAACTGCAACCTTAGGCAGCTGCTAGGAAGAACAGACCTATGCTGGTAAGTCCCTGCTAAGACATACAGCTTTCCCCCAGGTTTTCCCAGGAAAAAAGATATCAAATTTTGTGTAAACATTGCATCATTTTTAGGTACAAAGTAATTATTATTCTGTTGCCAAATGGAAATATTGGACAAATAGAAGGGCTTTGCCTAGCATTTTCATCTTAGGGTGAAAATATCGCTGGATTTTCTGGGAAGTGAGGCTTTTTTAGTTTAGAAGTTACACAATCCTAATTATGCAACCATGGCAGATTTTGTGAACAGCTATGCCTCCTTTCACACCATGTCAGAAGAAGCCACTTGCATGCCACATGAAAATATCAGTGTCTTTCAAACACTTTCTTGAATGAGCAAATGCACTGTCTCTGACAGATGCCCTCACCCCGGGAAGAATTACATAGGAAGACATTTATAGTATCTGAGCTTGCGTTTGTTTTTCACTCACACCGATTATTATACAAGCTTATTTTAAAACCTGCAATTGTTTACTAAGGCCTGTGGTCACCACATGTCAAAACAAAAACAGAGGTATGCTAAACATTGGTAGCATGCTCTTACCATATTTTTTTTTCCATTTTTTTTTTGCACCCAAAGTAGAACGGGCATTCACAGCAGTTTTATTACAATCCAATCTGAACACTTCGTTAAAGTTAAGCTGAGATCAGGTAATAAGACCCAAATCCTACATATTGCACATACCTCACAACAGTTGCAACTCTGCAGCCCAAACCTTTCATTTTAACTAGTGACTCAATACAGGCATTTCGTTGTAGCAAATCTAGTCACTTAGTATTACCTAAAGATACTTAGTGTTGCCTAAAGATGCTCCATCCCTGGCAGTGTTCAAGGCCAGCTTGGACATGGGTTTGAGCAACCTGGTCTACTGGAAGGTGTCCCTGCCCATGGCAAGGGGTTGGAACTAGATGATCTTTAAGATCCCTTCCAACCCAACCATTCTGTGATTCTGACCACTACAGTGGTAATATAAGATACATTACTATGACTGCACATTTAAGGACACTGCTTTCTTTACAACCCTCAGGATGCCTAATGTATGAAGCATTGGGAGTCAGTATGCATAATACTCAATTGCATCAGAACATATCTTTAGAAAGTCACTAAAATATGCATATACTTTCTGCTGCATTTGTAGGTATACATGAAATTTCACTCTTTGCAGTTAGGTTTCTTTCTACAAAACACAAAGCAACTGTGTTTATTACCAAAAGCATCACTCTCCTGAGCAAACATCTCTGAAAAGATTAAGGTCTACCAAAATGCCTGAATCCGCATATAAAATCTCTGTTATTCCACAGGGCTGTGTTGATATTTAAGGGACAGGCCAAGCTGACAGCTCAGTTACAGATTGTCAACAAGCACAACACAGTAAAACACAAAACATTTCTTGAGAAAGACACTGCTCAGGTTTCATGATGACTTTATATCAGACCAGGTTTGACCAGGGTGCAGTATTACAGGACAATCCTAATACAAATAACACCTTCTCATATATGTATGAAAGTTTCATACATATGTAAGTTTCATATGTGTATCCAACATCTCACCAACTTTGGAAACTACTCCAAGGAAATCTGCAACATGAAACCATTATCCTGTACTCGACAAGTGGCACAATTGAATGCCAAATCACTCCTACCCAGGAAAAGTCAAAATAAGGACAGCAAAAATCCTGATTGCACCCACCAGACAAGAGCTCAGCAGGCTCTAGGAGGATGTTTTGAGGGCTGATGATCTATTGAAAGCAAAAGTAACAGATGCTCAGCTCTAGAAAACTCCAGACAGCTTCATACAGTGTTCTCCTTCTGCTGCATCATGTTTGTCAGATTCCACCAAATTTAGTTTTATTTCCATTATTAGAAGTGGAAGTGAAGTCAGCTAACGATCTGACCCACAAGTCCCTTGGGTGCTTGTGATACACCAACGACACTTCTACACTACAGACAAAAGAAAGCGTCACCAACGTATAATCATAGAATGGTTTGTATTGGAAAAGAAGTTTAAAGATCATACAGTTGAAATCCCAAACATCCACATCCCCTTTACAGACAGGGAAATGAACACATAGAGTACACACAAAAGCATATAGGACTTCATGTTTGCAAAGCTACACTTAAAACTAATTAATTACTAAATGTTCCTTGGGATAGCTGCTCACAATCTGAATAACTGCATGGCAAACCAAAAGCACGTAGACTGTTTTCCTTCAGACTAAAGTGCAATGTTTTAGCTCTCAGACCACCTAAGACAATTAATCAACTTGCTTATTCAATTGAACTCTTCCCCCTACTTATCTCTTCCTCTCCCCCTCGCAGGATTTGAGGACACCCTGTTCGCCTAGAGCTGGTGAATCATTACAAGCCAGCAGGCCCACTCAGTTCCTCAAAAGACACAAAAGGTGTAAAAATAGCTCGTACTAATGAAGCAAGTACAGCGTCAGCAGCCAGATGAGCGTGGGTGATGAGATAAGGTTCTGTTGTTGCAAAGGGCAAATTATTAAGAGAATGCTTCTCCCTCTCTCTGTCTTTTTGTTAAGCCTTCTTCTTCCTCTGCTGAACAC
>NW_009936683.1:76975-79109 GCF_000696875.1 Nestor notabilis
AGTAAATGACACCTGACAAGACTGGCTCCTCCTGTAATTGCAAGTTTCATATTGGTGCAGGAAGTGGTGCCTCACTACAAGCTGAAGGCACAGAGGAGGTGTCACTAAAAACAAAATAAACAAATAAAGAGAGGCAAAAATAAAGCCTAAAAATAGCCAGGACTATGCACTGAGTATTACTGTGTGGGTATATTTAGCTGGTCTAACACCAACTTTTCTTGTCAAAAACACAATCTTACCTTTATGTAAAACAACTTCCTGTTTCTAAACATAACTTGAGAAACTTGAGAACAGGGGAAAATTCAGATTTTGAAATTGTCCCTTTTTCACCAAGGTTATGAAAAGATTAAATGTGAAAAGACCAGGTAGCTCTTCCACGTGGCTTTTGCATCCAGATATCATATAACAAATGAGAGTTTGCTACTAAGACACCCTAATACAACCCATCAGACTACGTAACAGATTCAGAAGAAAAAAACAAAGCTGCTTCTCAAAAAGAAAGCAAACTTCTCCAGGGACCTGAAATGAGACTCTCAGAGCTGAAGGAAGGGGGACAAGTCCTATGCCACCTCCACTGCCTGAGTCAGCACTGCGCTTGAAAGAAGGCTGTGGCCCACCAGAAGCAGATACATGTACAACTGCAAGTCATGTGCATACAATGGTGTGTGCCCCACACATAACAGACACAAAGTGCAAGTGCAATTCATAAGATGCAGTTGCGCTTTTACAGCCCTGTTCTGCAAGTGTCACCTACTCTGAAGCCAGTTCATGTCAATTTACCAGCACAAAGGAGTTTTTAGGAAGGGTGTGAATATCACTCCCATTTAAGACACTCCTATGCTGCCTAATAAGGTGACACGAGTATAAATGCCAGTCTGGCCAAGTGACACAGTTCAGTATCTTATGAGCAGTATTGAGAAATGCTTCCAACCACACGTTTGAATTTCTGATTCCCAATTACCTGTACCTAGAGGAATTAATGAAATGTACCCTGTGTATGTCATCACAGTGAGCGGAGATCAGTGCTCAGACACCATGTGCTATCTATCTGCTCCTCTTGGCTGCAGCCAAGGGGTTGCCTCCCACCCAGGAACAGGAGGGCTCACGCCATCGGCACTTGCCAGCCTTGCTCATGGTGCTGGCCACACTTTAAGCCCTCTGCTCACCCCACCTTAACTGTGTCAGGAGTCCCACAACTTTCATGGGTCTAATTGCAACAGGATGAACCACAGCTGTGTTTAGCATAGAAGTTCAGAGATGCTCAGCAACCTCTCTTTTGCTCCCCCTAAGAAAAATGAGAAGGCAAGCCAGGTCCCAAGGACTCTTAAGGATGTCTGCAACTGTTTAAAGTACATAACTGCACTATTACTACTGGAAGTAATACACATGCCAACTTTCTAGTGCTCCCCATGAGCTGTGCAAGGAAATAGTCTTTTCCACAATTATGGTTTTTCTATTTAATATGGTGACTCCTTTGGCTGATGGTTAAATGAGGGGTTTGTTCATTATTATGCAGCCTTCCTGTGTGTGGCTCCATATACCTCACATCAATCGTTCTGGGGCTGGGGTTAAACAAAAATGCACAGGTTTATAACAGAACTTTTCTCTCATTTACAAGAAGAAAAAAAGCCCACTGTAAGATATTGCCAACTTCACATGCACGATTCAATTAAAATGATCATTCTGACATTACAATTTTTATTTTCTTCTGATTTAAAGATTAAAAAAAAAAGTAATTTAAGTTAATGATTGTATTTGTAACATTAAATCCAGTGGGAAATCGAGAGTATGCTCTTTTCTTGATATGCTGTGATTAATTCCCATTGATGCAACCCTTCTTTGTTCAGCATCATAGTTTTGTCTTTTCATTCTATGCCTTAGCAGCAAATTTAATAGTCACTGATTTTTTTGCTAGAATAAACAAACATTGTGATGCAAGACAAATCAGCTGATGATATTATTCTTCAGACAATTTAATTTTCATCTGAAATGAAGAGTATATGTTATTATATTGGAGGAAATATGGATGTAAAAATAATTATTAATAGGTTTAAAAACTGAAGACCATACTCTGGCAGTATATTTACATAAAGTTAACGAGACAGGACCACATTCCCTCAACTACTGTGGCATT
>NW_009936683.1:79140-91541 GCF_000696875.1 Nestor notabilis
AGTTATAAGGCTAAAAGCATAGTGATCAGAACCTCAGCCTATCCCCGCCACCCAGAAATTCTGTTCACCTAACAGTAGTATATTATCCAACTTCAGAGCCTTGCAGCTGCCCCTCTGGCTCCCCATGGGCTGGGGGCACTGTCCCAAACGGGTTGCAACAGCGAGGGCCCACCTCAGTCCCCTATATCCGCATAGGCCTTTGGCCTCTGGGCTTTCAGCACCCCCACAAGAAACAGCTTCACCTGTGCATAAATTCATTTTGAAACCAAGAAACGGGCTCACTCAAGAATAACCTGAGGGAAAGAAATGGTAATTTTTCAGTGAGGTCCATGCCCTGGTGGGTTGGCACAGCTGGCAGATTGGGCAGAAAGGGGCAGTCACATATCACGGCAGAGCAGGGCAAGCTGCTGCAAGACCACATCCAGCCAGCCCTGTTCAGTGCCACCTCTCTCCCTCCTGGGGCTCCAGGGCTGCCAGCTCACCTTTGCCTTGCCTTCTCTGCTGCCCAAGCCTCGATGAGGATCTGCTGGACTGGTACAAAGCCTACCCATCAGGGGTTCAGGAGTGCAAAACCTTTGTTTTCTGTTTTTACAACACCTGTTCACAATACAGGTAAGATAATCATAGAATCATAGAATAGTTTGGGTTGGAAGGGACCTTCAAAGGTCATCTAGTCCAACCCCCCTGCAATAAGCAGGGACACCTCCAACTAAAAGGAGCAGAAGTAAAACATAATAGAGTCATAGCTCTTTTCATTAAGTTCCTGCTATGGCCTTTCTCCATAGAACCACAGAATCAACTAGGTTGGAAAAGGCCTTCAAGATCATCGAGTCCAACCATTACCTCAGGACCACCAAGCCCACCACTAAACCATGTCACTGAGGGCCTTGTCTACGTGGTTCTTGAACATTTCCAGGGTCAGTGATTCCACCATTTCCCTGGGAAGCCTGTTTCAATGCCTGACTGCCCTTATGGTGATGAAATTTTTCCTAATATCCAGTCTAAACCTCCTCTGGAGCAGCTTGAGGCCATTACCTCATCAGCCAGTGTTTAAACTGTAGGCATTAGGAAGTTACTGCCCCAAATGCAAATCCATCCCTAACTTGTGCCTCCACAAGCACATGGCTCAAGTGGGGTGGGAGACCAGACATGCAGTCTGCCTGCACCTCAGGTGGGACAGCACTGCCATAATGGCACTTTTCACACAATGGAAGTTTACAGTTGGCAACAGCACTGCTGACTTTGCTCCCTGGGTAGGCACACCACACCACAGGCAAATAAATGGAAGCAGTGGGCACCGGCATGGGATGATAGCAAGCGAGATTGCAACAGGAGCCATGGGAGGCAGTAAGAAGATATGGCATTAAGTAACAAGGGGCTGCGCTATCTCACATCTCCCTACATCCTGTCACAGGTTGCTTTTCCTGCCCAGTCCTCTCCTGTCCCTGTGTAGTGTCACTTTCACCAGCATGTGCTCCCCTCCCAGTCACCAACGTGTAACACACACCATGATTTATGTCAGCTCTCCAGCCTGGCCTGGCAACTCTGAGGTGCGAGCAATAGATGCAGACCACGAAAGGCGAGGATTAATGCTTTATTGGCAATTACAGTAGGCAAGTTATCCTTGTGAAGACTTGTAGGAGGCGGGAGCAGGTTGCCAATGGCCTGGCGCCTGCTATGCGCTGACATACGTCCTCACTGCTGGGCGAAAGGGCAGGTCCAATTAAGTGTGTTGTATTATTAACATTCCGCTGTCGATCATGTATCCTCCTCTGAGCCTCTCTGCACCCCAGCTTGTGTAATGCACCAACATCTGCAGAGGCACCGCTCTACCCAGGAAAGCATGAGTGGAAATATGGTGGAGGAGCTGGGACACTGTTCTTTTGCAGACCCCAGCAAGGGGTGGAATGGCTGAGAAGTTGAATGGATCACTGTAACTGGGATCCTCAAGCTAAAAGATGAGAAATACGAGAGATCTGCCCTGCCAGCAGTAATAATTACAATGTATTATTAACAAAACTCAGGTTTCATTATTAACCTAACTCGGGTTTCAAGTGCTGATCTCACCCTAATCACCCTCCAAATTACATCCAGTGTTTCCCTCAGAGCTGAAGCATTACCAGCAAGGAAGGCTGCTGGTAACTATTAATCTGAAGAGAAAGCACAGGTGGAAATGAGCTATAAATACCACAATCAAACGGGTGCAAAAAATTACAGACAGATTTTAAGTTGCCCGAACCCAGGGTGACCTCATCACTCAGATCTGATCCTGGCAGAAAGAGGGAGCCCGTAACTTCAAAGCAGCTGAGAGGAAAGGGCTCACTGTCAGCGTGTATTGCACATGGCACAGCGGATGTGACCTTGCTTCTGCAAAGGATTGACTCTGCTCCCCTCCAAGGTGTCAGTAAAGTCACAGCTCCTCCCTTGGATCTTAAAACATGAGTAAGGCCACCTACATGTTTGCTATAATGAAGTAGCCAATGGTTTCCGTCACGACCCAGCTGCTACAACAGAAGACCCTTGTTCGATTTTGTTCCTCTACTAAGCTCATCATCAGAGCAACTAAGATCTTCAAAAGCTTTTTCTCAACCTCTACATGTGAGATGAAAATGTCATTTTAATTGTGGATCAGTGAGGTCTGCTTGAGTAAAATAACCCAAATCACTCGGATGCAAGTGCGTAACAAACACTGCTCTTCTAGCAGGGAGCCTAATTGCCCTGTGAGCACCAACAAAGAGCTGGTGGTTCATTAGAGAGAGCTGGAGGAGCTGCTCTTTGCATCTTCACAAGCTGGGAGTATGTTATTGCAAAACCGCTATGGATGTTTGATCCAAAATTCAGCCTCTGATTTCTGATCAGTAAAACTTGAAAGCAAAAAAGCTATCAGTCTGCTTTTTTTTTTCATAGCTTTCTTCAGGGTAACAATTTATTTTTCTCCTTGATCTGTTCAAGGATGTCAAATACAATCCTAAGATACAATTTGGACTTTTATATTCTACGTAAACCTCCTTAGCAAAAAAAAAAAAAAAAAAAAAAATGCAGCAGCAGCAAGAACAGAACTGATGTGAACCAAATTGCAGTTTCACATGATATCTGGAAGATGCTGCCAGTTATGTGCTATCCTGCAGCCTAACTGCAACAAGACCTTGCCAGAGAGGGCAAAGGGCAGAGGAAGGCCAGAAAAAGGCCAGCAGAGGTGAAAGGCAGCCACACTTCCTGCTGGCTGATCACAGTAGGTTTGGACGACAGGCGACCAGGCAGATGGCAGAGGAAGCATCTTGTTCAATGGGGAAATGATTTGCTGAATCACACTACAGGGCAGTGTGGCAGCTAGCTGTGCCAAGATGTCCAGGATCTTCCTCTGCCTGTCGCAGTAGTCCCCAGGTAGAGTTCTGTGCCCCTCCTGGGAGCCCATGCTGCTGTGCTGAGGATTGTCTGTCCACCCCCTCCTTCACTCATCATATAGCTCAGATAAACCACTGCCTTGGTTTATGCTTTAAGAACATGTATTTCTGTTTCTTTTTCCTTCGCAACCATCTTTAGAACAAACACTTTCTGGATGGAAAACAAATCTAATTTCAGGCAGGTATCTGCCTCAGCAAGTCTATCAGGAGCAGCTTACTTTCTCCAACTCAGACTCCACACCTGAATACATCCTCATATGGGCTTAGACATACCCGCATTAAGAGGTCCATTTGCCCGACTCCTGATGAATGGCTTGGCAGTCAGAGCAACACCACAAGCACATCCAGTTGTTTTTAACTTTTTAGAGAAAAGGATACTTACATCTCCATGAACAAAGTGTTGCTGAGAGTGCTTATGAAATGCACCACCGACAGATTTAAATTCAAATATTAACATTGATATGAAAATTAAAGGTGCAAAGAAGAGTAACTTTTTCCCCACCTTTTAATGCAGTTTGAGTCAGCTTGTGGGAAAGTTAATAGAAATATTCCACCAGTGAAATGGAAAGTGGATCAAACCGGTACAACATATGCTTTCAACATAGCAGAAAACTCCACATGGGATGCTCTCAGAAAAATCACTCAAATACTGTGTTACCCAGTGAGCTGAGGGCTCAGGTAGGTCAGTTTTTTGCATAGCCAGGACCATGTCCTGCTTTTCACCTAAGGTGCTCATCAGGATTGGAAACCAAAACCTTCTTTTCTGACGAGTCACGAATTAAATAACTATAGCTGGTTTCTAGGATCTCTTTCCTTTTGCTACCAATCTCACAGCAAAACAATAAAAGTATTGACACTGTAAATTAGTTCTAGAAGTATCTTTTTAATCACAAAGCTGCTGCAAGGTATCTCTTCTCCAGTAGCAGTAACAGTGAACTCAGGAAGCAAAGAGAACCTGACAACATTAGAAGAAAAGCACACCTAAAATCACAGGTCTCAGTTGTTACAATGCTGCTTCTTACAGGAATCTCATCTACACTAACACTCTGCTAGAGCAGTCCAGGTAACAGCAGCAATAACGAACAACAAGGAAAAAGTTAACAGAGCACTTTTACAAATGGATCACTGACATAAATGGATCACTGACATTTTTAAGTCCCAGTAGTGTTGATCCACCCATAAGAAGGTCTGGATTTATAGCACAGGAAAGAGTAAGTGCCCGACTACCCCACAGAAAGTTTCTATTTCAGAAAGCATCTGCATTGCCTGAAAATCAAGATCACACTGCTGAAATTACCACCCATCCAATATTTTCTGTTTCCTCCTTGGTTTTCTTTTTCTATCTATGGTGAACTGAGCTGCTCTCAGATTATTTTTCTGTGATTTTCATCAAAAGTAGATATATAAGAAACTGTGGACAAGCACTGAGGGTATCTAGCCCACAGGGGACTTAGCCTTTGCCCCCTTGAGAAATAGATACAATACCAGTTTGAGTGGACTCTGAATCCTAGTTATAATTAGGGAGAAGGTGAAATCAGGCAAACCTACCTCTTGCTCAAATACTATTCTTTCCTCAGTATCCCTCTGCTCTCCAGAAAAATGGTCTTCTCTTTGTTGGTGACCATTTATGCAGGCACAGGTTCCAAACTGTTTCCCACTGTGTCCTCCCCATCTGCATGTTGTCTACCTCTCTATTGACAGCTTCCAATAAAAGCTTCCTCTAATAGTTGTTCTGACTCACAGGTGGGGGGGGGGAGGGAAGCTGACCTTGCTGCAGCATCAAGAGCCTCTGACGCATTTTGGGAGGCTGTGGTTTCGGGTCTGCAAGAATTCAGCCTTGTTTTCAACTAGGGTTTACAGGTTGAACTTCCAAAATATCACCCTATAGCTCCACGTCCGTTAGCGACCCAATGTTGTTCAGTGGTTCCACTCAGCACTATTCAGGGCTTTAGCCATATGCTTGGCAAATTAGCAGTACTCACCAGCAGAAGAAAGTTTCTCAGAAACGCAGCCACCCAGGCTCCTGGCTGGCTCCACCTCTTGTCCACCCACTCCCAGTTTCAGACATTTCACATTCCAAAACTGGAAGTGTCTATGCAACATAAGGTCACGTTATTGCACAACGCGCTCCGCTCCTTCTAAGAGTCACTGCATCCTCAAAAGTACATCAACTCTAACAGCAGGAGAGCTGTTTACAGTGACTTTCTATCTGAGTGGGAGTATTTTCTCCAAGAATCTTATAACAAGGACATAAAATGTATGACTCTTCCCTACATTTGGTAAAATTGTTACCGAGATGGCATTTATCTAATACTTCAACATCAGCATTCCTTCCCCTTTAAGCTGCCTTTTGAAAAATTGAGAATTCATTTTTACACTTCCCCAAAGTATTTCTGTGCTGGATAATTTTAGGCCACACTAAACAGAACAATTTCTGCCTATCTTAAATTTAGAACTGAGGCCACTCGTAGCTTTTGCAATGCAACTGTGAAATACAACTGATTGTCACCAATGTAGGTTTTTCCAATCCTTTTTTTCTTGCCAAATGGTCTGAATAATTGCTATGATCCCTCCTTCACTTAAGGTTTTAAGTTCTAACAGGTGAATGAAAACTCCAGTTCCAGTTATAACTGAAGAACACCTTTTCTTTTAGGACAGGGGATTAAAAATGAGGTGAGCTTTATTTTTTTCCCCAAAGGACAGTACACACAGGTGGAAATGGGGGCATCACATTGTGTTATCTTTGAAGCTGTGTTCAGCTTTTCAGGTACAACTCAGTTTTTGCAGTTAGCACGGAAAGCCTGTTTGGTGTTCCCTTGAATTTAAGTGAGCTATGTTGGTGTCTCATAGAGGCAATTTTGACATATTTAAATAAAGAATAAATAACTAGTCCTTATCTGCCGCCTCTTCTTCTGAGTCAGATCTGTCACCTTTGTCCTCAGCACCACTGGAGCAGCTGAGCAATGGGGAAGCAGAAAGGTGCAGGGCTGGCAGGGCTCCCAGCACTCTCTGGTGAGAATGGGGATACTGGCAGGGTAATGGATGAGGCAGCTTTCAAAAAGCCCTCCTGACTTCACAGTCAAGCAAGTTCTTCATAAGATGTTGGTCCCGTCATCCCAGAAGCAAGAAGGTTCAGATCTAGCAGCCAGCATTCAGAAATCTGATTCACACTACCCAATGAAAACTAGGACAGACAAGCCAAACCAGTGACAGAATTAAGAGGGAAATAGAAAGAATCCTATGAGAGGGGCAGAACGAGGGGCAGAGGAGGACCTTTGCACTTACCTATTTCACTAGATACACTAGCACTATGCTCTGTAGATGAGGGTAGCCTGGGATTTTCACTCTGAGTCATTCATTTGGAACTGCCCTTCATCCCGTGGAAGAGATACTTAAAATGGAGCTAATGGTTTAAAGTTACTTAGCTCCCATTCAGTCTGTGAGCAAGTAAAAGGTTAGACTGTAATATTTAACCACAGCTCCTGTGCCTTTCTGAGAAGCACAGAGGCTGCCTGAAGGAAAGTCAGACACCTGCCATGCTGCTTCCTGTGTGCACGAGGTGAAAAAATCTACACCATCAGCCTCATGTAGATAGTGAGCTTCCTCCAGTGCAGTGGCTGTCATCCAGTGTGCTTTCTAGTACAGCCTCTTTCCTTCTGGGGGATGTTTCCCTCACGGACATTTATGAGCATATCCAGTATATCTCTCGTAAGCTCTATCATTAAATCCAAGTAAGAGAGAAACAGAGATTGGCTTATTTGAGGCTGCACAGGAAAAAAAGAATAGTCCTCTGTGCATGCCACCGGCCACCACCACCAAATCTGCCAGCTGCTCACCATGCAATATAGCCAAAGTTTTAGTCCTTTAAGTAGAACTGGCCTCGTGTCTGAGTAAGAACAGGATGAAGAACCAATGAGGGATAGCAAGACAAAAAAAAGTAATTCATAAAAGTCTGGAGATATGGTACCATAAAGAGAACACAGCATCTATTGCAAATCTTGGAGAATTATTCAAACCGTTACCTTAAAAAGTAAAAGTGATATGTGCATTCATTCTTTTTTAATGTCCATCCATAAGAGGTCACTGTGTGATACAACAAACATCTTGGTGTCAGCATCATTCCTCTCCCTTCCCATATGCTCAGCACCAGGTGTCCAGGCACCTACAGTAATGTCCCAGCCATTGCATAGCTGTCTTTCATAGGGACTGTTAGGGCAGGCAATAAAGCAAGAAGTGTGTGGGAGTCCTTCACTTTGATCGTGTCACCTTAGCCAATTTTACAATCACTTAAATGTACTTACTTTTTATTCCCCATTAATCTCAAACAGAATCTGAGAGTTTTACAGCCCCCACAGATGTTTTAAATTAACCAGTAAAAAAAACACATGAAAAACTGGAAAACTGGGTTTGAACAGCAAAGATACAAGCTCACAAATGGCCAACGTTCCTCTGGTTTTCCACAGTTTGGGGCCTCCATTTTAGAATCTGTTTCACTATGACATTGTCTTTTCAGTAGTTAGTAGACTTTTTCAGATGGGTGACCACAATACAGTGTGAAACATGGAGAACTGTCAAGGTGACCTGCCCACAGGAACTTCGTAAGCATAAAGTTTTTTCACTGCCATTCGCCATGAGGTGAATGTGATCTGTATAATAGACAGATGCAACTTAATGGAGATTGAAACTGTTTTAGCTCAGTTCAGCTTATCAAAGATCTTCACGGAGTAAGGTGACTTAAAGGGAAGTATTTCATTCAGAGGTTTCCATGGGAAAACAAAACCAAAAACATAAGAATAGCAATATGGAGATTTTCCAGTGGAAAACTTGTTCTTGTGGAAATTCCGCTTTCAATTGACAAATTGCTTTTATGGGAAATTCCTCAGCAGCTGTAGGCACAGCCCTCATGCTGAGAAGTTTAAAAGCAGCTCATGTCTGTGCCAGAGCCCTCAGATTTCCCACATCAGATAAACAGCAAGAGCAGAGCCCTCATCTTTCCCTCACTCCCATGCATACTCTGCAGCACACAAGCTGTCCCACTGCAGGCACAATAGTATATGGACTGCAGCGGCAACATGCACGTGGCTACAGATGGGATGCTTGAAGGATTAATCTTTTAACGTCCCGAATCAAGATTAATTACAGGCTCTTACATATGAGCTGTCCCTAATGCTCTGATACTGGTAAAGCTGTCATTGACTTCAGCAACAGGTTTACGTGCTCTAGAGACTGCAGGCTTGAGATCGTCTTAACCAAACTCCTCATAGAAGACCTGCACCAGGAAGAGAGAATGTGGGGCTGACTTTTATGTGATTATTTGAATGGTCACAAATCATGGATGTAGCTCCATTGTTACTGCTTTACACTGGCTTAAATCCATCAATAAGAACTACACACTTCACAGCTAACATGAGAGAGAGTAAGATGAACATTTTTAGTGAGCTTGCTAAGGGTCTTCTAAATTTGCAGGAGGAGCACTGAGTAAGCGTCTCCTTTACACAGTGGTATTAGAAAAGTGCAAACCATTCATTACAATGCATTTTCTTTCTATCAACCACTTTAGCATGAATCATCATACAGAGTAAACAGGCTACAAACTGTATTTATGGCAGGGCTCAAAGTATCTCAGAAAGTCAGAGGATCAAAAAAGCTATTAAAGTAGGCAGGTTTGTACAACCCGTCACAGTCCAGAAAGGTACTGAGCACCTAAATTGTTCACCTAAACATCTGCAGTGACTTACAGTATTTCTATACCAGCCCTGTATTTTCATCTTAATGCATTTTAAACACAAAATAAAACATAGATCCCTGTGAGTAAAGAAGTTAGTTCTACTGATAGCATGGGACTGGTCTTCACAACTTACTCTCAAGAGTAGTAGTTATCTCTTTCCCACCTACCTTCTGCCCCATACAGCCTATCTAACAGAAGAGTGGATCCAGCATCCATCATGCTGTGCTGAGCTGGAGGAGCTCAAGCACAGCAGAGCTGTGGCAGGAGTGGGAGCCCCAAGGTGCCATTGAGGAGGCTGTCGGCAGCTGGCCGCCTGCCAGGCGCTGCAGGCTACCAGGTGAAGGAGTGGACGAAGGCCACTGCTCAGCTGCTATAGTGACCTTCAGCTATGCTGACTGCAATGGGAATGTACCCCCTGGCCATGCTCGTGTTTCTAATCCGCATGCTTGCTTGGCTATCTGTAACACTACAGTCACACGTATGATAGAGAGCCTGCACACATGCGCAGCCCATGTCCGTACTGCACACGAGGCCAATGAGTTTCCATCTATGCCAACCACACACTGGCCAGCCAGTTACAGCAGAGATGCTGCTCTGTGCCCAGGGAGTGCAGCAACCACACGTGCCCACCACAGTGTGTTGCATGGCTGTGAAAATCACACACACCGAGATCAAACCGCAAGCAACATGAACTTCAGAGATCAGTTTAAAAACCCTGTGTCACTCCACCTAAAGGAGTTATTCTTTTGGGACATCACAGCAATAAAATATAATCGCAGTGAAAAACTCATTGACACAAGCTTTGTTATTGAAGTGACAAGAAGGGCATTTATTTTCAGAGTCAGACACTCAATGGAATAGTCCACATGCTATAGTTTTTTCTAGTATATAACACAGATAGTTCTACTACACTGAAACACATGTGATAAGAGAAGAGGGCCCAGGCTCTTCTCCATATTCTCTGCATACCTGGTTCTATCACACAGCTGCTCTCAAGTCTACAGTTTCCTGTGCAGTACAAACTGCATACCACTTCCCCTACGGAAAGAAAAAAAAGAAAAGAGACTTGCTTGTTCTTAATTGACGATGGAAATACTGTCATATTTTCCACTAGCCAAGCTTGAAACCATTACTGAACCAACCTTCATTAATTTTCCACAACATTTTGCAGAAATGTCAGGAAACAGCTGCACCAGAAATGATTAACTGTCCTTATCACTAGGGCTTCATTGGCCAACTTCAAATTGCATAGGTTTTCTTCTTTCAAAACTCTGCATTCAGTGATGGTTTTTGTTATTCTTCAGTTGACTGTCTCAATACATTACTTTCTCCTCAAAACTATCTGATTACACAGGTTCAGTGGCACACAGACATTTTACGACCAGTGGAAGAATTTGTAGTTTGGAGCTGCATACTTCTAGGAAAAGATTGCTTCCTGCAGATTGCTCAGCTGTGTCTTTCTTGGATCAAATTCAATGAAATTCACGACTTGCAGTCAAACTGTATTTGCCAGTCAGACTGAATTCATTACTCTGACAAACTCTTGTTGCTGCATTTTCTTATTTCTTTCCTTTCCTGTCCTACTCTTTTTCTTTCCCCTTTTCTCCCCCCACACTCTCCCTCTCACCTCTCCTTTGAGCAATACCACGCGTCAAAACTTCTCATACAATGCCCTGTACATTTTCTGGCAAAAACAAGTGGAACAGTATACATCATCATTCCAAACATGCAAACGCTGAGATGCTAGAAGGCTTGGTAGAAAGTAAGAGTGCAGCCATCTGGAGATAACTGCTAGCATGGATCTGAGATTCCCAGCTGGCTGAGCCTTTGCAGTCTCGGAACTGTTAGCAAAGCGTCCGTGAGCACGAGGCTCCGCTCACATGGATTTGCACAGGGCACTGGGTATTATGCAATTTTTCAAAAATGTAGATTCTTCAGATTTCTGGTAAGAACACAGCAACAAAAAGCAAGCTTCACAGGATTACTTTTAAAGACCAACATAGAATCATAGAATCAGAGAATGTTTGGGTTGAAAGGACCTGAAGATTATCTAGTTCCAACCCCCAGCCATGGCAGGGACACCTTCCACTAGAACAGGTTGCCAAAAACACTGTCCTTGCACACGCCAGGTGAGGGGCCAGCCACAGCTTCTCTGGGCCACTTGTGCCAGTGCCTCACCACCCTCATAACATCATAACATTTCCTTCTTACAGCATAGCATGTTACAATAATTCTGCATATATGGCGCTGTCAGATTTAAAACTGCAATTGTTTGCTCTATGTCTTTATTGAAGCTGTAAGGCTTGAATCTTAGGCTTAGGTTATTTTCAGGCAGAGCGAAATACAGATGTGAAGAAATATATATACATGTATTGGAAGTTACGTAAAATTAATCCATCAAGTGTGATTCAGTGTTAATACTGTTATGACCTCCTATCCCTAACAAAAGGTAAGTTACTTGAAGAAATTATAGTCACATAAACAGAGGATCATCTAGGTATTATTGTCCCTGCCCATGGCACTGGGGTTGGAACTAATGATCTTTAAGGTCCCTTCTGACTTAAACCGTTCTGTGATTCAAAATGATTTGCGTTTCTTGCTTTTAAAATGGGTCCCATTTATGTGCACTGCAGCACACAATCCACATGCAGCTCTGCTCAGAGCCAGCTGTCGAGGACCTCACCCTGTCCCAGGGCAGCTCCTGTGTGCCCTTAGGGCCTCCAGCAGGTACACAGACATGCAGCCGGCAGATCGCAGCACAGCACACCCAGCATAGATCACATTGCTATTTAATTGGTGTAGTGCTGGCTACAAAAAAAAGACACATTTTTAAATTACTCTACCACGATATTTGCTTAGATAGCAGAAATTGTAGTACACTGTATTCTACTTAAAATATGCATAAATATATATGGGTTCTATTTACAAGACATGAAATACTGCCAGAAGTGTACAGGTTTTTTAAGGATTCGATTTTACAACACGCAACGCTGAGTTTCTCCTTCACGTTATCCTTATCTGTCTCTATTCTAGCTTGAAAGCAGCAGCTTGCGGTGCCAGAGGATTTTAAGGGCTGTGTCCTTCCAACACACGGCACGTCAATGTGCTGCCAGCTATCACACAGCCTGTGTGGCTGTGGCTGCGCAGGGCATGCACCAAGCACAGATTGTGTACGGGGAAAAACCGAAGCTAAGTTGTTAGGTTTCATTAACCAAGCCCTGATTGGCGTTTCTGGGGGATGGAGCGCCGCTGCTGCCCGAGGGGACAAA
>NW_009936684.1:0-237 GCF_000696875.1 Nestor notabilis
TGCACTGATGGAGAAGCAGTGAGTTTGCACTGGAAGACATGTTTTGGGAGCTCGGCTAATGGATAATTGAGGGTAGAAAACTTGGGGGAGATAGTGTGTGTCGCCATGTTGTGTAAATGACAGATCACATTGTATTAATGTGAATGTATTTAATAAAAATCAAGGTTTCATCAAGTTGGTTTTGCTTGAAGTTTTAGTGCCAATTTGGTTCACCTCCTATTTTAAGGAACCAGCAAC
>NW_009936684.1:463-809 GCF_000696875.1 Nestor notabilis
CTTACTAGCTTTTCATTTTAATCTTTTTAAAGAAACCAAACTTTTATCCAGTGTTTAAATTCTTCTTTCCTGTTGTGCAGGTATCTAATTTTTATGCTAATTTAATAGAAACCTGGTTTAAAAAATATGACCTTGTAGCACCACAGTAGTTTCATTTAGTAGTTTTGGTTTGAGGTTTTTTTTTATTAATTTATCAAACAGGTATCCTTATTCTCAGCTTAAAAAAAAAGAAAAAAATCTTGCTCTGCTTTGTGGGTTTTGTTTTGTTTTGTTTAAACCCCTCATTTAGCACTCAAAACTTAATTTACTCTTAATCAGTTTTCTAATTTAACTTTTGGTGCATGGG
>NW_009936685.1:0-211 GCF_000696875.1 Nestor notabilis
GATGGATGGACCACTCCCTGGATAAAGAACTGGCTGAATGGTCACACACAAAGAGTTGTCGTAAACGGCTCAATGTCCAGTTGGAGACCAGTCCCTCAGCGATCGGTGTTGGGATCTGTCTTGTTCAGTGTCTTTGTTAGTGACATGGACAGTGGGATTGAGTGTGCCCTCAGCAAGTTTGCCGACAACACCAAGCTGTGTGGCTCCCGTG
>NW_009936685.1:226-3122 GCF_000696875.1 Nestor notabilis
ACCTGGACACACTTGTGAGGTGGGCTGATGCCAGCCTCATGAAGTTTAACCAAGCCAAGTGCAAGGTCCTCCACCTGGGTCGGCACAACCCCAGGCACAGCTACAGGCTGGGTGGACAAAAGATTCAGAGCAGCCCTGCGGAGAAGGACTTGAGGGTGGTGACTGACGAGAAACTCAACATGAGCAGGCAGTGTGTGCTTGCAGCCCAGAAAGTCAACCGTATCCTAGGCTGCATCAAAAGACACGTGACCAGCAGGTTGAAGGAGGTAATCCTGCCCCTCTATTCTGCACTCGTGAGACCTCACTTGGAGTATTGTGTACGGTTCTGGTGTCCTCAACAGAAAAAGGACATGGAGCTGTTGGAGCAAGTCCAGAGGAGAGCCACGAGGATGATAAGAGGACTGGAGCACCTCCCATATGAAGACAGGCTAAGAAAGTTGGGGCTGTTCAGCCTGGAGAAGAGAAGGCTGAGTGGAGACCAGTATCCTTCCAGTATCTGAAGGGGGTCTACAAGGATGCTGGGGAGGAACTTTTCATTAGGGACTGTAGTGGTAGGACAACTGCAAATGGCTTCAAACTTAAACAGGGGAAATTCTTCACAGTGAGGGTGGGGAGGCACTGGCATGGATTGCCCAAAGTTGTGAATGCTCCAATGCTGGAGGTGTTCAAAGCCAGGTTGGACAGAGCCTTGGGTGACATAGTTTAGTGTGTGGTGTTCCTCTCCAGGGTAGGGGGGTTGGAACCAGATGATCTTAAGTTCCTTTCCAACCCTAATTATTCTATGATTCTATGATTCTAATTAGGTGATTTGTTATAACATAAGCTTTCTTATTAACCCTGTTTTATTCAGTGATAAACAAATTCAAATGAAGTGTTGTGTGCATGTAAACTTTCAGATTCTTGTCATCCAGGAGGAATCTCAGTTCTTGAGTATATTTCCTTTCAAACTGAAAATGCCAATTGTATTTGACTAGTGATGGCAAGTGATCAAGATAAAGTTTACAGTAAACACTTCGACCAGGAACTCACAGATTCCACAGCCATGCCTCCATTAGCCTTCTAAAAGAGATTTTCACACTAGTTAAAACTTTAAACATCTATACATATCTACTTAAGCCTTTTAACTTTCACATGTGCTTTTAAGTGCCCTTTTCCTTGATTATCAGACTCACCATTTTTTAAACAAGGATTTATATTTTTGTCATGGTGAAAACTGCTGTAAGAACAATTCATTTAAAGTTTATTTGTGAAGTGCGTTACTGCAGGTGCGTAACCATTTCTATTCTAAGATTTCTATTCTGCAGCATTCACACAGTTCACACGCCACCCCAGACTCTGCTCCTCCAGACCAGATAGGATCAGGATAGTGGACCCTGGGGACTAGGACATACACATCCCACTGCTCAGTGTGATGGTCTGACCTACAAATGTAATGGTCCCCCGGCAGGCTCAGACATTAAAAAGATATCAGAAAACCGTGTATGAATGTTCTCCAAGAGTATTTACTAGTTTCATTATTTTGCTATTTCACTAGCTTTCTACATGGAGTACTATCACTTTCTAGTATCTTCCCCCGAAAGTGTTATAAGGGTTTAGAATTGTTAAGAGTTCTGTGCATCTGTTTCTTTCCAGCTCATCCCTAAATCAAGGCAGGTATCATCCAGACTTTTTGGACAAACATCACCATCACTATTATCTTTGTTTTGCTGTTTCCTCATTTCACACCAGTATCTTCCAATGAATTAGACTGGGGCAGATGTAGTCAAGATGTCACCTTCCTGAAGGTTGTTTTCAGAAGAGCTTCGCACCATGACACTTATCTTCTCTGCACAGTTACAGAAAGTCTTTATGTCAAACTGCTAACATTATCTCTCTTTCTATTTTTATTTTTCTTGTGACAACAGACTGATACTGACAAAAGAAAAACTGATTTTTCTTGCAGGATTAAGTAGTAGGAAAAGCAGGACTGAAGGAAGAGGGAAATGCTTTCTTTCCATACAAATAGGTTTAATACTACTAAACAATGGGAAAAAAGGATAATGTTGAGACATTAAATTGATCTTTTAGATTTGGTTTTGAGGCCTATTCCAGTGTAATTAACAAGATAATTTATTTCTTTAATGAGGTAGTAATTGCCAGGGCCAGACAGAAAAATAACAACTTTCAATTGTGATGCAAGTTTTGCATGCTAGTATTGGCTCACATGCAACGAGAACAACATAATTATAACTACTGTTAATGTACTCTTTAGTGTGCAAAGGAAACAAAAATAAGGGCCAGACTGTGGCTAATGCTTAATGAGACTTTGGTCTGTGCAACCCCCTTTAGCCTGCCCTGTATCTTAATCCTAGGTTATACTAGTTGTTATTCATCCAGGATGAATTGGCAGAGAAAAATAGTATTTTAGCTTCTTGCTAGCAAGAATATCAGCAGCAGTATGGGCTGAAACATATGCCACGTTCAGGAAAGGGGGAGAAAAATTAATCCTGTTGCACTCTTGGGAGCAAAGGACGAATTGTGGTTGACCTCTACTTGTACATTACCTCAAACCTGGGGCACAGAGTAGAGTTTTAACAACATAGCCTCAAGTAAACAGCCAACACATTGATTTGGTCTTTTATATCTTGCAAGCCTGGAAAGTGTCTCCACAGCTCAATGCGAATAAAAATCTTATAACCTACTTTCTTTTCTTTCTGTATTTATTCACCTCCTCATTTTAATCCCTCAGAAATTGCAGATTATGTATATAATTTCCAAGAACACAGGAAATGGCTTAAAGACTCTTGGTTTTTCTGTCTAAATTTTTACTACCTCATTTTATTGTCAGAAAACTGTGGAGTAGAGAGGTTCTCACAAACATCAGATTTTATATATTTGTACAGAAATAATATATTTA
>NW_009936686.1:0-273 GCF_000696875.1 Nestor notabilis
GTTGTTATCTCAACCCTTCATGCCCCACATTAGGTGCCATAAGAAACTGTCATGGTTCAAGCCCATCCAATAACTTGGAACCACGCAGCCGCTCACTCACTCCCCCCGTTTTTCATCCCCCTGCTCCCTCGAGGAATGGGGAGGAGAATCGGAGGAATGTAACTCCCACGGGTTGAGATAACAGCTCTCCAGTAACTAAGGTATAATACAAACCACTACTGCTACCACCAATAATAATAATGATAAGAGGCATAACAAGGGGAGAGGACACAA
>NW_009936686.1:626-11566 GCF_000696875.1 Nestor notabilis
TTTTTATACAACCCAGTCAGGCTGTCATTGACTTCAACGAGTCTTGGACTAGGAAACCTCTTTGCTGAATATCTTTCTTCCATGTAACTCTTTTAAAAACACTTAGCAGTTTCATTTTGTATTACCTATTATGAACATCTTGATGAGAATCATCAAGCACATTGATGCCCCAGCACTGGGCAAGGCTATAATACCTATTGCTTTCATCTGTGAGTCTGAGAGATGCTCTGATCCTAGATACATTGTATGACTAGACAATCAGTGCTGCTTCTGCTCCTGTAAATTTGGAAATTCTCTGAATGCTGCTGTCAGCATTACTGGGGGATATAATACTTTAGCTGTGGGGTTTGAAACATAAAGCCTGGGTTGGGTGTTTGGAGCTATCTCTTGGTAAATTTGAAGCAAACTTCTGAAGCAATTTTTTGTCTGGCTTTTATTTATTTTATTTTTTAATTTCAAGTATTTCTCTGCCACAACTGAGATTGTTTAATATTGCTGCAGTATTTTACAATGGATGTATGATCAGCCAGCTTTTCTAAGGACCATGTGAACTGTAGATGGGCTCTTATTGTAATTGCAGATACATTAAACTTTTTTTTGGTTTTTTTTTCCCCCTAATTATTCTTTCATCTTTGTTCAGATTTGCTTTCATTTTCTCTCAGCCCCTACCACTATTTTTTTTTGTCCAGTCTACCCTATACTGCATCTCTGTTCTGTCATACTTGCACCCTGCCAATCCAATTCAACACAGGATGCCTCTTGGATCAGAAAACCTCTCATTCTGAGGTTTGTTGTTCTCTCCTGGCAAGCTGGCAGTCAAAGCTTCCTCTTTGTGAATAGCCCTATGTATTAGTTTAAATCTGATAGATCCTTTCTGTCAGAGAGCCTTCATCAGCATAATGTGTTTCTTTCCTCTCATATGTCATCTGCTTCCTCTGCATGTCCCTATGGCATTCACAAGCTTCAGCATGCTGTACTGGAGTATCTTGCCTATGGATCTCATGTCCTGCAGGGAGAGGAATCGCTGTGTCCTAGCTTGCTGCATCGCTTAGTGTGCGCTTGAGTTTCAGTAATCAGGACACAGCTTGTGCAGGAAGACTTGTATTTCAGTTTCTTCTAGATGACTAAAGTTCAGAATAAAGGTAGAGTACAAATCCTAAACCTTCTTAGAAGTACAGAATGAAGTCATGTCTTTGACCACTCCATGTAACTTATTAGTTCCCAAATATTTTCTTTTATGTCTTTAGAAGTCTTCTCCCCTGCCACAAGCTACTGATGTACTCCCTGTCTATTTGGACCAGCATCTGTGGAGTACTCATGACAAACTGGACAAAGTAAGAAACAAGTGCTTCACTTCTATCATGAAAATTCAAAGTACCTCTCTTCCTGGTATTATCACTTATTACATACCAATTCTCTCACTCAAAGAATTAGCATGAAAGTAATAGTTTATAATACTCTAAACGTTCTAGTCTAATGGGCCAGGAGAATCAAGGTAAAAAGGCTCTATTTTTAGTATGGAAAGCTATTCTTACTTTTTGATTTCCCATGTTGCAGAACTGTTAGATTTAGAGTATTTTCACCAGCAACACTCACATGTAGTTTCTTTTGCATGTTGTACTTTACAGTTCCTACATTCTTGGTTTACACCATGTCAGCTCAGCTTTATTGTAACATAAATCAATTAAATGACATCCTGTCTTATTTCCCCCTCCATCTATTGTTTCTCTGTTCTTACCAGCTGCATGATGTTTTTAATGTTACCTTTTCAATTTCTTCTGCTTCCTCCACACCTCTTCTCTGCTCAATTCCTCCTGTACCATGTTTGTTATAGGAAAATCTCCAAGCTAAATCCCAAAACATTTAGCATTTTATTGTACTTTAAGTACTGAACTTGGAGCTTTTGTTTTAATTGCATTTAAGAAACAACCTAGTGTTTTCTGCCAGTGCTCATTACCTTTGCTGAAATTGTCTTAGGGTCTGTGATGGTCAAGAGACCCTTTTTGTGTTCGTCTCAGAAAAACTCTTTTTTTTTTTCTTTTTTTCCATTTGACTTGTACTTGTTTATGTCCACACGCTGCACTCTGTTGAGACTGTATAAATGTCAACTTCTAATTTAGCCCTTTATTGAAAGCCTTGTTATGACTGAATGATGTAGAACCTGTTCAAGAAAATGTGAATGATGGAGCAGCTATTAAATTCAGGTTTCAAAAATAAAGATTCATTTGTGCTTACTGAAAGACTTCAGGTTTTTCTCTTCCTGTTAGTCATTCAACAACAGTGCCCAAACAAGATGAAACAAGAAGCTCTGAAGGGTACCTAATTAGGTGCTTACCTGTAGTGAACCTTCAGAATACACATTGCTGATGTAAGAGCTTCTATTTTAAGTTTAAAAAATCTCATACAGTGTATCTAACAAGTGACTGACTAGGGTAGTCACAGGTGAGCATTTCTCATAAAATCACTGAGGAATTTTCCGCATCTTATGTGTGCCAGAAGAAAATAAGTTGTTTAATTTGTAATATTGACTGGAGATCATGTTTTATATGTTGCCATATTCATGTCATATACAGAGCCCTTCCTTCAACCTGGGTCAAAAAGTAGTTTGCAAAAAGTTTCTAATGGGTGCATGCAGAATGTGTGCAATGCATTTGGAAAAGCAGCAGAACTTTTACTGCATTTTCTCTCACCTCTGTCAGCACTTGAGCTAAAGGTATCCAGACAAACAGAGGCACAGCTCATATATGCTCTGGCAGCATTTGCAGTTCCAAGTTTCCACTCTAATCTCCCACCGTATGCTAAAGAGTCTTCCTGGATATTATTTTTTACTAGATGACACTTACCTTCTTGAAGACTGCAGTATTAGTTCCTCCTCTGCCCCTGTACTGAACTATGGCTACACTGTAGCTTTTTAGATTAATGAAGGAATGTGCTGGAGAATTGAGTATTTCAGATATTTTATGCTCAGATTATGGATTTATCACTGTATTTGATAAGGAAATCTTTACTGTTACCAATTTAAGTAAAGCTTACCTCAAGTTAAGACACAACGCATGTAACTCTTGCTGCAGTGTCACAGTTACCAACCTAAGTTATTGATGTTTTTGTAAGAAAGATGAGTGAAAAAGAGAAAGAAAATTTGCTTAATTACCCATGCTTCCATTTTCCATTTTGAAGTACCCCAGAAAATCAGATTTTGATTTTTTTCTGAGAATAAACTTGTTTCCTCCTTGTTGAAATTATAAGCTGTCCATATATCTTTATTATTGTAAAAAATTATTTTATTTCCTTGAAAACAATACCTTCTTATTAGGGCAATATGCTGTCTCCTGTATTTGACTAAACAACAGTAACTGTTATCTGGAATTCTGATGACTAACCACCATGTTTTAGTGTAAGACATCTTACACTACATGTTGTGTTACGTTACTTAAACATCTAGATGGGATAAACATATACATCTTCCATCTTGATTGAGAGCAGATACAATGGCCATTAACTAGTTTAAAGATTGCAATTCACCCACTGATCACCAGCA
Source organism: Nestor notabilis (assembly GCF_000696875.1). NCBI lineage: Eukaryota > Metazoa > Chordata > Aves > Psittaciformes > Psittacidae > Nestor > Nestor notabilis. The sequence goes on from NW_009936686.1 coordinate 4,165, forward strand.
TCTCTATAATAAACATAACATAGCTATACTGTCACTCCTTATTTTCCTTTCCATATAGTGTAAAAGCAGTTTTCCAACAAAAAATAGCTGCCTTCAAAAAAACAAAGATAATAGTATTTCAAACAGATCAATGCCAAGCTCTGGTTTAGGTTTTTATCACCCAAATACTAATTTTTTTTTTTTTTTTTTTAACATGCTTTGATTAGTTATTTTTAGAAGGTGGAGGCGTATAGTTTTAATTTACCATGGAAGTTCAGATGATTTTTACATGGCTTAAGTTTCTCTCGCTGGCTACAAAGGCTATATCTTGACAGTGATATATAATTTTGTTTGTAAATCAACTAACAACATAGATGATGTTTAGAGATGATATCTAACTGCTGTCTCAAATTTGTACTGAAAAATAAGAAGCATTAAAAATGGCAGCAATGTTTCAATTTCCAATATAAATAGTCCAAGAAACAACATTTAGCCCTTCTTGACAAAGTATTATCAGCATGAAATCTTAGTTAAGATTTCTTCTCTTGTGTAATCAATACATAGTGCGACACAATTATACTGGCTTACGCTGCAGAAAACCTTTACTAATGTTTTTCAAAAACCTTTTAGACAAATTGCCCCATTTTTAGCCTGCATCTATTTGCTTCAATTTAATTTGCTTACATTGGTCACTCTCTGCTTTTTGGCAGAATTAGTAGTCACCAGAGTTCAGTAGCCGTATGCTCTCAACTAGTTATCACTGTCCTGTAGGCAGTGCTGAGGCTCCTGTCCTTTGGTTTTGGATTTGTTTTGTTTTGTTTTGTTTTGGGGGTTTTGTTTCTTTTTTCTTTTCCACGATTTTTGAAGTACTTTATTTTCTTCCATATGCCTGCTGTCCACGTTGTGAGCCCCATATTGCAAATACTGCCTGCACTATTTTTCCTTCCCCTTTCATTCCTATCAAAAGAATGATTCTTTTGTGGACCTAAGCTTCATTATTACCCAGCTTCATTGAGATGGGATAGTATTCGAAACCCATTTTTCTCCTCTCTAAGTGAAACACTACAGTTGGCTTGTTTGACACAGGCTCTTCCATGTGATTTATTTTCTTCTCAAACTGGGCAATTCTGAATACCAGCAACATAAAATTCCTCTTATTAGCTCTTCTAATGAAACACAGTTCTAAAGGGGACTGGAATAACAGCCACATGAAGCTGCTTTTCAGCCACAGGGATGGATACACACAGCCCAAGGAGTCAGATTTGTGAGGGTATTCCGGCAGAAAGAGGACAAAACAAATTGGATGTACAGAGCTCTTCACCAGGACTGCAAGAAAGGACATGCTTGAGCTGATGATGTGGAAACTTGGCCCGCATGATTTATTGAGGTTGGTCATCTTCCAGGGGATGATCTCTGTATAAATCTGGCATTGCTGCAATATTTGGTCAATGTCAAAATGCCTATTCATGCTACACAGATAGTTAGCTATCCTCAAGAAAAGCCAAAAGCTTGGTATTTCCACCTTTTTCTAAGAAGAGATCTATTATGACTCTGGGATAGATTTAAGTAATTTTATGACCATCAGGCCATCAATCTTCTTAAGGGTTGGTTTGTTTGTTTTGCATGTTTAAATCCTAACATCCTACTTAGTCCTGGAAACAGAGTAGATACACATGTTAGGAGGAGCAACCTCTGTGTATGCATATAACCAGGAAAAAATTGGAATTGGTTAGGAACCACTTAATCGGTGTTTTTTGGATCTGCCATAAGACAAATGGTTTTCTTTTTACTGTCGTAGACTATCTTTCAATTAATTACACCCAAAAAATATTAAAGAAGTTTTAATATCACTAAGTTTTCTATCCAATGTCTGTCCAAAACAAGAAGAAAAATAGATTTATTCCAATACTAGTTTCTAATATTAATTATGTTATATTCTCACTTTACTGGGTATTTTTATATTATATTTTTTATTTCCTGATCTATCTGGTAGCCATTCCTGGCTGCAGCAGCTGCAGAATAGGTCATGTGTAAGTTAAATGCCCCACCAACCTGTCTTTCAAAGTACAGACTTTACCTTAATGATAGCAGTCTTCTAACATAATGATAAAAATGTGAGCACTCAGGAACAGTCCTGACTAGCCTCAAATAATAAGTGATGCACTCAGTAACTATAAAGCCAGGAGACAATAGCTGACTGATGCTTCATCCTTCGTAATCAAATTCCTATGACAGGTACCATAAAAGTTTCATTGGTTAAAACTAGAAATGGCCAGAGCCTTTCTGAATTATAGATACTAACCCAAATATTTCATGTTAAGACTAATGCTGAAATGCCAACACTGGTGTCTTGGCATGTAAGCTGAATTTTTCTGGGAGAGGGAGAAATTAGGGACCCATAGAAAATATAAAATTCTAATATACCCAGGAATACAAAGAAAACAACTATCCTTACGTTTGAAAGTAAAAGGTATAATAGGCATAAAGAAGACACAGAGAAAGAGGAATAGGCAGAGCAATTTGTTTGTGAAAAGGAGAAACAAATAGAAAAGCATGAGAGCCTCAATACTTTCGTGTCTGCTCATTTTTAAGACTGCTTGCAAAGACATAAGCAGAAATTCTAACTTCAGGACTTTATATTTGTGTGTCTATGTCATTCATACAAAATATATGAATGACATTAAAATATTTTATAATATTTATGTGTGATAATATATAACTATGAACTCTAAAGGGAACAAAATATCTATTCAAAGTAACATAAAAGAGTGATTATTATATCTTAAAGGAAAGATATTTTATACAATATATTGTAATATAACTTGCTAAGTTATTTTTTATAATAAAGATCTGTCAGCTTTTGGTGGGGAAATTCAATTAGGGCTAGAGTCCATCATTATCTGAATATTTTCCTTGGACTGAACGGTTCAGTAAACCACATGAAGAGCAAAGCAATGCTGGGCATAGGAAGCAAAGTTATCCCTATGCTTGTGACACTTATGATGTGATTTAAAAAATCTCAGCTACTACTGCAGTGCTAACTGTAATAATACTTCACTTTTATGTAACATCAACATATCTCAAAGCACCCAGTAAATGTTCAGAGGATATACCACATTTTTGCAGATGGAGAAGCTGCTGTGCAGAAAGGTTATGATTACAAAGCAGTTTGATATACCCAGGAGCAGAAATGATTTCTGGTTGCCTCTGTGAGACAGGCCTACACCATTTTATTTTTCTATTGGCATCTTTGGGCTGTTCATTTTTGGTTTAATTTCATTCCCAATTTGCCTGTTACTTCTTGACATCCAGCTTATTTAAAGCAGTTGAGCTCACACGATAGACATATGTTCATGCATCAACATTTAACTTCTCCTGTTCTGTGGAAGCTGTCTTTTCTCTTTTTGTATTCCTAAGTTTAGTTTTTCCTAGTTATTTTTATATAGTCTCTATGAAAAGTCAGATGTTTATCAGAAACTTAAGTGTAAGCTATAAACCTCTTCAAAATGATGTTTACCAACAGATAAAGACCAGCTGGGTATTTACTGATGGCAAGTTAGAAAAAAAAAGTTTATGTATTAAAGCAATTAAAACATGAGCTCTTCAATAATAGAATTTTGAAGTTATCATTGTTATTTCAAATCTATAGTTAATGACTCACTTTTCTGATGTTTGATTTTATTAATGTTATTAGAAAGTTTAATTGATGTGATCAAAAATTTGTTTTCCAGCAATCAAGCACTATGATGTGTTATTTTGATGACATATTTTAATGAAATATAGGATCTCAAAATTCTGATGTAATTTAATGTTTGAACAACTTGGAAATATTTACATTGAAACTTAAATATTTTTGGTTTCTAAATCAGACATAGAGATTTAAATCCAAATAAAATGTGTTTATTAATGAGAAATCATATTCTGGTTTTAATATTTTATTTTTTTCAGGAGAAAGGAAGGGATTTTTTTACATATTCCATAACCTTTGCAAAGAGCTCTTACAAAATCATATCCAGATCATAACTTAGAAATGCTATTTGTGCTATAATAATGCCAGAGTTCTCATTCATGTCTTTATCTCCTAAAGTCTGAGTTATTGCTAAAGGCTGTGAAGAAAACATTATATGAAATTAGGTATCATACAGATGGGAAAAAATCCTATGCACCTATCCTAACAGTGTATATGAAGTGCAAATGTAAGTGCCTTGAAATATATATTTTTAAATGTTTTGTCTTAAAACACATTGTTTTTAAACAGATCCAGAATGACAATATTTCAACATTGCCTTAGAATAAGTGCACCCAGCAGATTAAGGAAGATGATCCTTGCCCTTTTCTCAGTACTGGTGAAACACACCTGGACTGTTAGGTCAGTTCTGGGATCCTTAGTTCAAGCAAGAAATGGACATACAGAACGAAGTCCAGTAGAGGGCCATGAATATGATCAAGGAGTGGGGGCATCTGGCATATGGGGACAGAGACTTTGAGAACCCAGAATATGTAGCCTTAAAGTGAAAAGGCTTAGGGTGGTGGTGATGGTACATTTTCTGTGCATCTAAGTACCTATTAGAAGGAAGTCAAGAAGACAAAGCCTCTTCTCAGTGCAGTGGGAAAGAAGGAGGAAAAATCATAGCCAGCCAGCCTCATAAAACATGGATCATACTGGGGCTGAGGAAAGAGATGAGAGACAATTCCGTTCCCTAGTTCAGCCCCCATGTACTATTAATTTAAATGTACTCATGTACCAAGACATTAGGAATCAACAAGTTGGGGGGAGGCAGGGTGGAGAGGAATGGCTTCAGTATGTGCTATAAAAAAGCATATAGTTGCACAATGTCGTATTGGACCCAACTCATGAAGTAGGAAGAACAGAAAATATCCAGTTGCATTCTGAGGTTCTGAAACAAATGAATAAGAAACAAAGGAAAATTATTCAAGTGATTTAATATGAGAAATAGACAGCTGTAACATGTACACTGTTGCTTATACTATGGCCTCATTTGTGATACGATTTCATAAGCCTTTAATTTTTCAGTATTCTTTGATAGGCTGTGTAGAATCTTCAGTCAGGTTAAACTAGGTTGTTTGTTGTTTTGGAATTTGTTCTTCAAGGCACATTCAAAGTTACAATCTTATTTTTAAAAATAAATTCTTGTAGAATCTGGTAAAGTATAGGAAAAATGTCTCAAGATTCTAGTCATTCGATGATTATACTCAGAAGTGGAGAATGTTGAAAAAGGAAAAATTAAAAAGAGTGTGTATTTATTTTGATGTCCTAATTTAAGATATTTAAATGTTTAATTGTTATTCTTGGACAAATAGCAGTATTGAGAAATTGGTCATGATGTCCTCTTGGGTTACACAAGGGAGCTTGCTAACAAGATATCACAACTAATATAACTGTGTTTGGAAGTACTTACTTGATGAGCATTCATGTTCACAAACTCCAAATAGCATGGTTTGTTTCCTGGAAACCTTTTGGAAAAGTCTGGAAGTCTATTTGCTGAGATATATTCTCAGAGTCTACACGGTCAGTAAATTTCTACAGAGAGACAGAGTTCACTGTCCATAAAATTTGTTCAGAAAAGTTCAGGGGGAAAAGACAACTAACCATGGAAGGTTTTTCTACAGGGACACTGACCCTGTTGAAAGTATGTGGCAACCCAGCAATTCCTTTTCAACCTTATAACTGTGTCTGTGTCTAAACTGGAATTAAGGATCTCCTGATGTCCACTTTTGGTTTGAAGGTCTGTACTCAGGAATGGGGTTGAGGAGAAAAAAGTGACAGATGCTTTAATGGGAATAGCCCAATTCAGCACTTGGCAATTCTTGAAACTTGTGGCATGGAATGAAATAGAGTGCACTCATTAGTATCTGCTTAATTCAGTGTCTGGAGAAATGGTCATTGCTAATAAGTAGATAGTTGAGAACACTTTAAGAAAAGCTGTAGCTAGCAAAGATGGTAGTAAAGCAGAAGTGGGAACTTGGAGACATGCTTTTGCTGTGGAAAGCACAAGGGTCCCTAATACCACTGAGATGAGCAAGAGCAGAATGAAGACCAACTTGGATGACTTCGCCACCTGAGTTGTCCTTTTTCTGTCTTTGTTACTCAGCAGCTCATTCAGATATCAGTTCATATTGATTAATTCCTGAGGAAAATTCTCATTTACTGCTGTAAGATGCCTTTTTTTCAATCTCGCTGTTAGATGATATAAAGCTCTTACAGCACTTATGATTTTATGGAAATGTTCTGACAGAGGAACAATTCATTCTGCCACTTGTGTAGGAAGTCTAAAGCATCACAGATGTTCAAACTCTTAAGGTCTCAAGTAGAGCTGGAGATGATAGTAGAAACCTTTATTTTATATCTCAGAAGCAGGATAGGGATGCTGCTCAAGCAATTCAAGGACCTTTAGAGCATTTCTATACTGATCCATATTAGTAATGATCCAAGATTTCTTAGTAGGCATAATGATCTCTCAGAAGGAGCAAAGCTTGAAAGCAAGATGCATTTACATTTCACACTTGGGGCCAAATATTTGAGGCTTCAGATGTGTAAAGGAAACCTTCCCTCCTCCAGAATTTATATTTATCACACTCTATTTATTTGTTCATTTGCTTGTTTATCACAGTAGAATGAAAGATGGTCCTTGTACTGCTGGAAATGAACCAATCTGTGGGTTGCTACAGCTGTTAGCTTAGAGAACTGAGAAGGAACTGAAGAGGAGTTAGAAAAGCTTTATTGTCTAAGTTTTCTGCACACAATACAAAGAGACTTGGGGAGCACATACACAACCTAAATTCTTCCACTGAAGCAGACAGACAGTTTTCACTGCATCTGGCTGTGAATGCCAGATAAATTATTTTTATTTTGTGAAAAGTCTGAAAACCTGATGAAATATATTTTCATTATGCACATTCTTACACAACTTTAATCTCTGGTAATGTGTCCATGTCTGTTTGATGAACTGGAGAGCTAGCAAAGAGCCATCACAACAGGACTAAAAATATTACTTAAAGCCAACGATTAATTGAAAAATCTTGCTATGTTTTCAAGAAGAAAAAAGTAGAATTGACAAAAAAGCATCCCAATTTCTCACCAGATGAAATGCCAAATTATTTGTTTTTCCTTTTAACAAAGAAAGGAGAAAGGATAATTTTTGCTTATGTAATGAGTTCTTGGCTTTGATTTTTTTTTTAATCTTGTCCTCAGAATCCAAATATACTAGGATAGATTATGTTGCATATAAAAGTCTATTGGGATTTACTGGATTTACTTTAATTTGCACTTTTCTAGATGAAATTCTAAATGTTTCAGTGAGGGCATATTCTCTTATTCTTAGATTTTATTCATTTCTTACTACCTTAAGTAGATCTTAATACTGGAATTTCCTCTCCCTCCTTCTCCCTCCCTCCCTTCCCC
>NW_009936687.1:0-8519 GCF_000696875.1 Nestor notabilis
ATATTATATATATATGTGAAAAATATGCTCACTGTATGCCTTGAGCCTGAGCTGCCATTGTTTTTTGTGGCTCTTGCCTCATTAGCAAATTCTCAGCAAAAGAGCCAACTTTTGTCCATTTCATTCTTGCACTCCAGAGGTTGGATAATCTGTCTTTTCTTTTCATTATGAGGTCTGCCCAGAAACAGAATCTCCAAAGCCAGTGGAGAAACATACAATACTAAAGCTTTATGTTATCTTTGGCATCCACTGCACAGGAAATTCCACATAAGGACAGAAAGAATATATAATGAAGAACTGTCTAGCCACTCTCATAGAATCACAGACTGATTTGGGTTGGAAGGGACCTCAGCAGTTTCAACTCCTTGCCATGGGCAGGGGCACCTTCCACTAGACCAAGTTGCTCCAAGCCCTGTCCAACCTGGCTTTGAACACTGCCAGGGATGGGGCAGCCACAGCTCCTCTGGGCAACCTGTGCCAGCGCCTCACCACCCTCACTGTAAAAAATTTCTTCCTATCTATATATAAATAAACAGTCTGAATCTACCATTTTTTTAGTTTAAAACCATTGCCCATTGTCCTATCAATACAAGCCCTGCTAAGTCTGTCCCCATCACCCCCATCTGTCCTTTCTCTGAAAGCAGCCAGCAATAAGTAGCTAGGAAAGTGCATGAGAACAAGTTAAATACACAGAAGGAACAAAGAAAAATTCTGCCTTCCAGTTTGCAGTAGCCTGTAGTTTACTGAATTAGCTCTCTGTATCTAGTATGTATGTCACTGGTTAGTGGCTTCCATACTAAAGTCATGCTGATTTTTTATTCTGTCCCTCCTGAATTGTGTACTTCCAAAAATCCTGAGATTTTTATCACAGAATCATAGAATCACAGAATGATTTGGGCTGGAAAGGATCTTAAGATCATCTAGTTCCAACCCCCTGCCATGGGCAGGGACATCTTCCACTAGACCATATCACCCAAGGTTGTGTCCAGCCTGGCCGTGAACACTTGCAGGGACGGAGCATTTACCACTTCTTTGGGCAGTGATGAGTTTTAGCGATGAGTTTCTAAGATTATAAACTTTCCAGTTCTATGGTGATAAACCAGGGTGATAAAACAGGTTTCATTGGTCCTATTCTGTAGGTACCTAAAGGAATCTGACTGTTGTCTTTTTTTTCCATTTATATTACTCCCAGTCCATTGGTGAAAACTTCACTGAAAACTTCCTGAATTATATATGCCTGTAAATAGCTCCCAATATCAAGTACATAACATCTAGCAAACCCCCCAGATTTGAACAAATGCCTGTGTATAACAGTATCTAGTTGCATTCTCTTGGGGAAGTGAGAAAAATGATCTAGAATGAGCACCAAGTTTTGTAGCTGACACAAACAAATCTATGCTTACTTTGCTTCAGGGGGCATTTTTTCATGTGAGAACAGTGTAGCTTTTCTGCTGTATTTTTGGCATTTGTAACATGCCAAGCCAGTGCCTTTAGTGTTATTACTCATAAAAGTTTCTGTACCTTTTTTTTCTTAGACTTTTAGTCCCTCAATGACCTTCAAGATCCTTTTTCATTAGTCTATTCCAGTAAGTAATGTATCATGATCAAAGTAACGTAACATCTATGACTTGAGCTTTGATTTGGGAAATGCCCAGCCAATCTGTGCTAATAACCTAAACTATTTCCTGAAGGTTTTTAACCTGACCTACTGCAAGTCCTACTGCGTACTGGCTTTTTTTCACATGGCTGTTTTCAGTTAAGTGTGAATGTCTAACCTCTATGTCTTTCCCTTGTTTGCAAGGACAGTAATGATGATGGTCTCAAAATTACAGCCAAGAGATTCAGTGCAGCCCTGCAGAGAAGGACTTGGGGGTGTTGGTCGATGAGAAACTGAACGTGAGCCGCTTCAGTGTGCGTTTGAGCCCAGAAAGCAACCATGTACTGGGCTGCACCAAAAGCGTGACCAGCAGGTCAAAGAGGTGATCCTGCCCCTCTGATCTGCTCTTGTGAAACCCCACTTGGAGCACTGTGTGCAGTTCTGGTGTCCTCAACATAAAAAGGGCATGGGGATGTTAGAGCAAGTCCAGAGGAGGCCACAAGGATGATCAGGGTCTGCAGCACCTCCCTTATGAAGACAGGCTGAGAAAGCTGGGGCTGTTCAGTCTGGAGAAGAGAAGCTGCGTGGAGATCTCACAGCAGCTTTCCAATATCTGCAGGAGGCTACAAGGATGGTGGAGAGGGTCTCTTTAAGGTGCTTTCCAACCCAAACCAGACTGGGGTTCTATGATTCTATGAAAATTATCAGGATTTGTCTGTGCAGGTCTCTGTAGTAACTCCAAAGTATACTTTTCCCTAGACATTTATCTGTTTTTGGGTTGCTTAGGGTTTTTAATCTTTAAACCAACAGCTCTCCCTCTCCCCCAGGACCTGTGAGGAGTGTTTAAACATTGGCAGATAAAAATGTCTCTAAACCTTTTTGATGTCTGTAGCATAAAAAATGTTCTATATTGCAAAGAAACAGCTCATGGCCCAAAACAAATCCAAATAACATCAGAAATCTCTTAAAGGATTTTAAAAATTCTGAGCAGATAGACTGATGATATAAGGGCACAGGCTGATCTGTCTATTTTAGATTGTTGTTTGGCATCAGCCATGTGGCCTAAATTTGCTTCCTTGGTTCGTTATTGAAACATGTTTTCTTTTCTACATCTTTGTTCAATGCTTTCAGGTCCCTGTACAAGCAAAGCGTTCTGTTAGTTTCTTCCTTTGCATTAATCAAATGTGTCTTCTGTACTGGTTCCTCTATTTACGAATCAAGAAACCTGTTTAGTTTCTCTGAACTCTCAATTTTCAAGCAAACAAAACTCGGGACACAAATTGTAGATTGGTTGTGCCTTTCCAGCTTTGTTCTTTATTCCATTAAGAGCTTCTTTTTCTCTGGAAGCCATCTCCAACTCCTCAACTGTACACAACTGAATTCCTTTTATTTTCCTGCTACTGGGCTCCTGAGGCACCATCTTGTTTCTGGCTACATATTGGGTGTGTCTTTAGGTTCAAACCTCTTACAGGGTTAATTTTTGTGAAATCAATACTCCTTAAATTTCTCCCTGCTATCCAGTGCGGAAGTGGTTCAAAGCCGCACCAGGCTTAGACTGGACATTAGGAATGCATTTCTTTATTGAGAGGGTGATCAAACACTGGCACAGGCTTCCTAGAAAGGTGTTTGATGCCCCAAGCCTATCAGTGTTCAAGAAGCATTTGGACAACACCCTTAAGAACATACTTCAACTTTTGGTCAGCCCTGAACTGGTCAGACACTTGGACTAGATGGTTGTTGTAGGTCCCTTCCAATTGAAATAGTCTTTCTGTTCTAAATAAAGGAGTAAATAAATACTGAAATGAATTATCCGTAAATGCTCCTCATGAGCACAGCTTCCCTGGAGCAACAGAAAATAGTTTTAGATACTAAGTGAATTTGGTAGTGTCAGAAATCATACAATCTGCTACTGGTCTTCCACAAACCCATTGATGGCTGATACAGATTTGACTCTCTTGTCACTCTATTCCAGACAGATTCAGCTCTAAAAAATTTAACAGCTCTATTTTTCTATTCAGTATAATTCTCTACAGTTTATCTGATTCAGACATAATGCAGTGCTTAGTATAAAATGCCTGAAAGATGCCAGCTTTAACGGCTTTTGCACAGTAGTGCTTGAGTTCCTACAGCCATTCTCCAAACTTTGATGTTTGGAGCTACATGACTTGAAGATATTATTCCAAATACTATGTCATACTATTCCAGAAACTATGTGATTGTGCTATGAGAAAGAGGTAGACACAAGGTGTTCCTCTAAACAAAATTAAAGATGAGACTATTATGCTGCAGAGTCCTCCTGCTTGAAGCTCTCAAAATTAAATGAGAATTTAGAAGAAAAATATTAGAAGCTATTTCATATTGCTCAAACATTTAATTACATGATTTTTCTTTCACCTCTTGGATTCTTCATCTTCTCCTATGGCTGTGAAATGCCTTCCCAACCTCTAACTTTGACCCTTCTCTGACATTTGTGCTCCTAATCCTGTGCTACAATACCTGGATGATTAATTGGCTTGTCAAACAAATCACTGTGTGCACTCAGCTACCATTATTAATCAATTAATCACTGCAGCAAAGATGTTAATGCTATTCTATCACCTTCAGACAATTTTAGAGCTGAAATAGGGAGTGGACTTGAGATTGAATTCCAATCTGACCTGCACATGCATACCAACAACAATATAAAGCACAGGTTATTGACAACGTTGGGGTTTTTTTGTAGAGGTCACCAGTAGTGTATGACATTAAGGCCTCTTTAAGAAAATAAAAAGCACTATTACCTATTTCTCTGCCTAGAGTTGACCAATGACATCCTCACAAGACCTCATGGTGAGAAATGAGGGTCACAGTGGCGTTATAGGAGATGAGCAATGTCTATAAGCAAGAGCCATTGTCATTCCCACAAATATCATTACATCAGGGGGATGCCCCTGAAAGGGACTTGTTTGGCCTTTTGGAGATGGACCCTCTAATCTCATCTTTCAGCTCTGGGCACAGTAGGATGCCTGCTTGAGGCTGAACTTTCTTCCTTGCTCTAGTCTCTACTTACACCCCACTTCTGCGTAAATAAAAAGTGCTCTGCACCAACTCTGGCTCTTCTACTCTTCATACTACTTATCACCCCCATCATAGCTAATCAACAATGAGAATGTTACAAAGATTTATTTACCGTAAACTAATTTGCCTATTTTATCTTAAAACTAAATAAAATACTCAGAAATAGATTCCCCTCCTGCCCCTGAAGAGTATTAGGCTTGATTCTTACATTAAATGTCTTCAGAGATGAGGAAGTGTAATTTATGGGCTATATGATGTTCACAGTAAATCCACTGGCTCCAATGGCACCATTTGATATTTACATTGTAGAGAGAGGGAATTTTAAACTACAGCCTTTGTTTTTATTCAAGATCAGAGGAAGGCACAGGAACTGTTTAACCTATCTCTTGAGCCGAATATCTCCTCAATTTACACCAGTATAGTTATGAGATAGAGGCTTTGGGATGACCAAATGGTTATTTCAGATTTAGATAGACCTAACTGGCAGCAGGTTTTGGCTCTTTGTCTTCTTTTGTGTATCTAACAAATTACATTTTTCCTAGGAAGATGCCTACTGCATTTTTTGTGTATTTGCTGGAGGAACAAGAGGCATATTGCTTTGATTCATTTTTATAACCCTTCTTAAGAACATTACATATTTCCTTATTTATATTTAGACTGACTTTTTACAATTCTCAAGAGAGTGTGTGAAGTTTCAGAAGAGAAATGTTGAGAAAGACATTTCTGAAAGGTTTTTCCATTGAAGAGCATTAACTTTGATATTGCAAAAGAAATAGTAGTCCTATTGATTTTCAGTAACTTTTTCACCCTCTAGGAATAAAAAGTGTGTAGAGTTCCTGAGGTAGCCAGATTCTTTAATTAATAGTAATCATTGGACTATAGAGTTGGTGCAAAAACATATTTCTTATGTCTTTTCCATAAAGTAGAGGAGGAGGAGTGGATACATGTGCACAGTAGGTTGGGGGTGGTTTAGATGCAAGAAATAGTAAAACTCGAACAAAGAACCTATTTTGTGACTGCTAGTAAATGGAGTGTGTGTTCTTGACTCCACTCTTCACTAAATGGAGCTTCAGGAAGCATTCTTCTTGACCTGAGCTGACAAATAACAATTCAATTAATAGTATGATCACATCCATGTTAAAAAACAGATGCTTTTGAATTCTTCAGTGATTCTCAAGGTAGGAATAGGAAAAGTGCAATAAACTGATTACAACACCCCTTTTATTCAAAAGCTGAGGCACACTTCTCTGTTATTTAAGGCTCAGGCAGACTACGCTGCATTTGCAGATTAAGACTTGCCTTTGCAGATTAAGGCTTGCCTTTTTTGTTTATTTTTCTACCATTCACTTGTGCCCAACCCAAAGCACCAGCAGCACAGCACTGTATTACAGATCCAGATGATCTGCTGGGGCAATTGTATTAGCAGGCATAGAAAGAGCAGAACTGGCTTGGAGCCAGCACCGTAACTCAGAAGACCATCTCTAGAAGTCCTTCTAACCACTTCTTGAGTGATGGTAGATGGTTTCTTTTGCCTACAGAGCACACAACATTAACTTTATGAATCCCTCAACTTCTGAGATGCAGAAAGATAAGATGGTTTCACTGTGCTTTCTCAGGCATGCTAGACCAAGTGCAAATAACTTTCTGCCATTTAAGACATAATAATAATGAAGACACTAGCAGAAAGAGCTCCTCCAATTAAATAAACAGTAGACAACGTCCAGTGGCAAAGTTCTATTTGGAAGACTAAAATTCTAGTAAGACTAATCAAATTATATTGCCAGTGTAGGGAGGAGAATGTTAACAGTTAATCCAAAGGCTTTTTCAAGGAAAGTATTATTTAGGCTGTAGCTTGAAGCATGGCAAAGCTAAATAAGACTTGATTGACTCAGCAAAACTTTAATTCAACTTCTCTTTGTGTTATAGGTATGCACTGTATCAGAAGCTTGGCTATATATTTTTTTTACATAGGACCTTTGCTTCATTCAATGTCCAGAATTGAGTGCAGAATGGTACAAGATTCAGTGTTAAACAAACAATCATGCTTCTGACACTTTTCTCTGTATCAGTTCTTGATTTATCAACTGGAATAAAATGCTCCTTATGTAGCTTTTCAGCATATCATATTAGATTACATGAGAGATAAATAGTTACTGGTGTGACTATTGGAGTATCTGTCTGCTGCATTCCAAGGCTTTCAGCTGTGTGATCTGAACTTAAGCTTGCAGGTAGGAAACAATATCCTGACTCCTCTAGACCTTTCTGTTCTCTCTCACAGTGCTAGTTATTTCTGAGGATTACTTATAGACAGCGCACATATTATACATACTGCGCACTGCATTCATGTGCTAACATGGGCAATGCATGCATGTGCTAACAGCTAAGAGAGCCCACAAGTAGCAAATTACCCCAAAAATCATTGAGAAAGTATTTGTTAGCAACTCATTCTTTCAGTTGCTGACAAGGTAACCTTGTCTTACTTTTATGTAAGAAACCTGCCACCTTAAATGTCAGCTGGGCCACTGTGCAACAGGATTTGTAAAGCCATGATAGAATCCAATTATTAAAATGTGAGCACGCTAGAAATGAAATCTTACCAAGATAAGAAAAAACTAGAAATTTAAAAGAGAATAGACAATTGAAACAAAACCCTGTCCACTGGGATTCCTTGGGGCTGATAACAGTCTCTAAAGATATATCCTGAATGAAGAACCTACAGAAAATACCTTAGTGGGAAAACCCTGACTTTTTAAATGGATCCATTCCTACTTTTCTACTAACATTGAACTTCAGAAAGGTTTTTCTCACCTATATTGATAAAAAAATTCATTACAAGCAGTGATCTCCTGTGGTTTAGATGAAGCAATCTTGCATTTACTGTTAACCAACATGTTCAAAATAGTAAATCAGGCTACAGAAATCACTACTATTGAAAATGGGGCAAGAGATGAACTCACTACATGACCTCACATTACTACTCCAACTCTTAAGACAGAATCAATGGAAGTTCAAACATTCCTGGATAGAAAACTGCCCAGTTTGCTCTTAAAACTCTCCACTGGAGGAGAATCTAATCTCTCTAGACAAACTGTCCTACTACTTAACTATCCTTACAGCACAAGGTTTTCTTAATGTTTAAACTGCTGCAATTTAATCCCATAAAACTGGTTTAAAAATCACGAGATTTTAAAAGTAATATCCCTTGGGATTTTTCTATTATTTGCCTTCTAGTGTTTGATCCTTTCAGATTAACCTTTCCAAATGTCTCTTAGCAGTCATGAGAACTTGAAGCTTACTTTGTGAAAAGAAAATGGGAAGTTGAATTTCTTGGAAATAATGTAAATTTGTAAACTGGGATTTCAAGAAAAAAAAGAAAAAACATGCAAAATTGCAGGGCTTATAACAAAAATGCAAGAGCAAGAAGCTGTCTGTGAGAAATATATCATGGCTGGTTTGCCAGATTTAGTCTAAATCAGAATTAGCTATTCATTTATATAAATGAATACAAATTTAAGGCCGGGTTCAGGGCTCCCCTACATTTGTGAAAATAAGGAGAAGCACTGTTAAAGTCAATGAAGTGTAAACTGATGTAAAGTAAGAATAGATCTCATCCATAAGAATGCAAAGTGTCCTTTTTTTTTTTTTGGTAAAAGACTTCTTTTTTACGATGTTTCCTACAAACTGTTTCCACTAATAATAATACCAGGCAAAAATCAGCATGCAATGCATGCAAATCAGATTAGCTGGAACAAGCAAATTTGGGGCTAGATCAATTTTTGAAGCATCTCTAATGTAAACTAATGTGTGTTTCTGAAACATATTTATAGAATTATTATAGAATAATAGAACAGTTAGGGTTGGAAAG
>NW_009936688.1:0-321 GCF_000696875.1 Nestor notabilis
ATGCAGCTACTCCAACTCCAAGCACAGCCGCTACACCAAGCTCAGTGACAAGCACAGCAGCTACTCAAACCCTGACCACAGCAGGCAATGCAGCTACTCCAACTCCAAGTACAGCAGCTACACCAAGCCCAGTGAAAAGCACAGCAGATACTAAAACCCCAACAGCAACAGACAGTGCAGCCACTCCAACCACCGTGATAGACAATGCTGCTAAACCAAATGGCCAATTCGTGACACTATCGGTCGCCCCTGTAAGCAAGGGGAAAAGCAAACGAGAGGCACAAAGAGCAACTGATGAAGGAACAAGCACTGAAGTCGCAA
>NW_009936688.1:363-1590 GCF_000696875.1 Nestor notabilis
CGACTACGTGGATCAGAGGAACAGGAAGAAGAAGAAGAGGTGACTTCCCAACCCTGGACCTCGACCGAGCTGTGCAATAAGCAAAAAGATTTCATGTGTCTTTCAGGGGAGCACATCGTCACCAGGTTGCTCCAATGCTGGGACAATGGGGCCGATGGTCACAAACTAGAAGGTAGGGAAGCCAAGCAGCTGGGATCACTTGCTAGGGAAGGAGGAATTGACAGAGCAATCGCAAAAGAGAGAAGCGAGCCCTCAGCCTTTGGAGGCGGCTCTTGGCAGCTGTGAGGGAAAGGTTTCCCTAAAAGGATCATGTTATGAGTCGCTCAGCCAACTGGACCGCGATAGAGAAAGGAATCCAGTCCCTGAAGGAATCAGCCATTCTAGAGATGCCTATCGTAGGCTGGATTCCAGGAATGTATCCATAGATCCAGAAGAAGTTGAATGTACACAACCCATGTGGTGGAAACTTACACAGAGTACACCATCATCATATTCCCATTCATCGGCAGCAGTGACCTGGGATGACTTAACACCACCAACAGTGGATGAACTGACGCATCAACTCCGAGAGTTCGAAGACAATATCACCCCTTCTATCATTTCAGCTGTGGAAAAACTGTTCCAGGAGTTCCAACAGTTGAGAGACGATTTATCCAATCTATCCAGCTCCCCACGTGTACCAACCCATGTCTCAACTATTAACAGAAGGCACCCTACTGCTTGAGGGAGGAAATATAGGAGTTACACACCACGGGCCACCCTATGGATTTACCTGTGGGATCACGGAGAAGACATGAGAATGTGGGACGGAAAACCCACCTCAGTTCTGGAGCAACGGGTGCGTGAACTGAAGAGGAGAACAACGATCAAGGACAATACTCCCATGAAAGTTGCTGCTCCAGTCTCTGGTAAGCAGTTTTCCAGATGGAGTGCAAGAGCTGATTTTACTCCAGCTCCTGTGATAAAGAATACTAATCCCTTTCTACAAGACACAAGTGGACAATCTTATGATCGCTTTTAGAAGGGCCCTGCCTCCAGCCAGGTGGAGGAGAGGGACAATCAGGTTTATTGGACTGTGTGGATCAGATGGCCTGGCACATCAGTTCCACAGAAGTATAAGGCTCTGGTAGATACCGGTGCACAGTGTACCCTGAGGCCATCAAGGTATCAAGGGGTGGAATCCATTCGTATTTCTCAAGTGACAGGAGGATCCCAAGAGTTGACTGT
>NW_009936689.1:0-11982 GCF_000696875.1 Nestor notabilis
ACCCTAACTATTCTATGATTCTGTTCTATAACAAATAGATAAATTACAAGAGCAAAGAAAATTAAGTTTCACACACACAATCATATAGAATCAGTTTGTTGAAACTTTGGAAGGCAAAGGGGGAATTCTGTTGCTGTCTACAGCTACATAGCGGGAGGATGTATATAAGGCAGAGCCAGATTCTTCTCAGAAGCACATAGGATAGAATTACAGAATCATCCAGGCTGGAAAAGAATTTTAAGATCATAGAATTATAGAATGTGGGTTGGAAAAGACCTTAAGACCATCCAGTCTTAAGACCATCACAAAAGCTTCTCTATCACTCCCCTCCTCAGCTGGACAGGGGAGAGAAAATATAACAAAGGGCACATGGGTCAAGATAAGGATAGGGAAAGCTCACTTAACAATTACCGTCACAGGCAAAACAGATTTGGCTAAGGAAATTAGTTTAATTTATTACCAATCAAATCAGAGTAGGATAAATGAGAAATAAAACCAAATCCTTCATGAGCTTCTCCCACATGAGTCCTTCCCACAGATCTGTTCTTCACAAACTGCTCCAGCGTGGGTCCCTTCCATGGGTGCATACCTTCAGGAACAGACAGAGCTTTCAACCTGAATGTTTGCACCATTAAGACTAAACAGAATAAGAAAAAACTAATAACCAACCAAACAGAACTAACTTCAGCTTCTGGTGAAAGGCACCTGTAGATATTCTGCAATTATTGTCAACAGTGGCAGTGCTTTTTTTTTCTTTTACACTTCCACCACATACTGACTAGGGTGATTGTTTCAGTGATTTCTGTTTTGCAATAAATCTGAAATTATTTTTCTTGTCAGCATGCTGGTAGAAACAGTGTGATGATACAGAAACAGTGACAAAACAAACTGGAAACAGACACTTCAGGTATCTTTGTCAGATATGAAATATGCGGAATCCAGCAAATAAATCTATTAGTTCTTAGTAACAACAGCAACTGACAGGAAGACTAAAAATCCAGACTTCTTGAATAGGCATATAAAATTTTCTGAAGGATCTCCACAAAGCATTTTCTGCCTTTTGCCTTGGGCTGGACATGGCAGTAAATATGCATAATGAATATAGGGTGCAGGATTATTTATTCCATTACATGGAGCCTTCAGGTAAATTTGCAAACAAACTCAGCTGCCAGAGTTGCTGCAGGAATATTTCTGTATTTTCAACAATACAAGTATTGTGTTGAGCTACATATATCTTACACACTTTTACTAGACTTTGTCTATCATGACATATTGATAGATGTAACTGATTAGTATGGCAGTCTTAACAGTAGCCCATGGTATACATCAAGGCATTAACATAACTTGTTTTGTTTAGAAAGTTCTCAACTGTGTGATACAGTTGTGTGTGCAGTAAGGACATTTTTTAATTACTGAGCAGAAATAAATCTCAAAAATATGAATGGATTCTTTGAAAAGAAGTTCTTTATCAGCACATAGTGGATATAGACCAAGGAGTGTTTAAAAGGGAAGGATATTAACACAAGTGAGACTTTTCTTTTCTGTACTGTTTCATGGAAGGATAGCAGCTAGCAAAAGATGAACACAAGTAATAAAGTTTCAGTCTATTTTGTTGGGCACAGTGATCCAACATGCTTACAATGCAAGGAACTGAAAATCTGGGACTTGTTGCATTAAAAACTTCTTAGTACTGTTTTATTCGATATATTTGTGCCTAGTGGTACAGCACTTATATGAGATCTAACTGTGATCTGTAATTATTTATAATATTCCCTTTAAGGTAGCAATCTAAATTAAAATTACTAGCCAGAAGGTTTTTTAAAAGAGCAACCCTAACCTCCTTAGAAAATCACAGGCATATTGATATAACTAGTTCATCATACATTTTCTAGTACCCTAAGGCATAATAGCCTTTTTTCTTTTTTCCTTTTTTTTTCTCCTGTTCCATTTTCACATAGGTTCTCATTGAGTGTTTTTCTACCCTTCCAGAATTTTTTCAGGAATGTAATTTTTTCACAGTTTCAAATTGTAAGCTTCTTTATTTGCTTGTTTATTGATTTCTTACTTTATGTAAAGGCAATGTAACACAAATTTTGGTAAGCCACTGGACACTGGTAAATTTTTGTATTATGTTGCACACAACATTGACTCATTTATTTTCTTATTAACATGGAGTTTTTCTTTATTGTCACCTGTAGGAAGGAGTCTGATGATAATCCATTGCGAATCTCCAGTCTGGTTTGACACTCAGCAGGGAAATAAATAAACATCTCCAATAACTTTATCCAAAGCATTTTCTTTGGTAAACACAAGAAAGCACACATAGAGACATGCAAGAAATGAAATACCAGAACATCTGGCGAACTGCAGGTGGCCCAGGAATTTGAAGTCAAAACAGGTGCAGAGAAGCAAGTTTTCTGATTCTAAAATTGTATTAAATGCTGGTAGGTTTCTATATATGTGAGGCAATGACCTGCATGACTTCCACATAGGTTAGAATCAGTAATGTGTCATGTCAAGAAAGTATTTCCTGAGAGGATAGAGCTACAAAGGAAACAACTATTACATGAAGTTTTTAACTTTAATATATATTTTAATTACAATGTCTGTGCATGTCCTAATCTCCTTGTTCCTTCCCTCTGTCTTGTTTCCATAATATCAATGTTTTCATACAAGTTAACTCTAGTATTAAAAATTAGTTTCTTAAGTAGAACTACTGTTACTTATGGTGCCTCTTCTCTTCCCTCTATGGTACTGTCATGGTTTAAGCCCAGCCGGTAACTTGGAACCATGCAGCCATGGTTTAACACGTTAATGTGTCTCACTTGGATTCATTTGGATCTCTCTTGAATTCATTATTTGTCACCTTCTATAGCATAGACAATACATACGTCCAGATGCAGTCTGGCCACCCTTTGTGCAAAGATAGCCACTACTTTGTTTCTGTTTGTGCTCATCATTCTGGGTACATTACTCCAAGCAGTAGTGAAAAGAAAGACAGAGATACCACAACCTTGTGTTTGTATCGATAAGCACGCTTCAAACTCAAGGTTTAAATTCAATCAAAAAAACAGAAAAGAGGCATATGAATTCAAAATGTTAAAAACCCCCAAACCCAAACCAAAACATTTTTACTTAGCCCAGTCACTGTTACACAGTTAACAGTTAAGTGTGTTAGACCAACCACTATAATCAAAGAAACCTGACAGTCTGTTGTATGACGACTGCCTTCTCCTTACCCACTTTGCTGGTAGAGGCTTTTACCGTGTTGCACATTTGTGCTTATCCTAGCAAACGGTAAATCTGTAGACCATCTTAATACATATAGTTACTCCACTGGTTTCTAATCAGTTTTGCTTCAGATTTCTTTATTTCTACTATTTGGAAGATAATATTTGCCTCTCTTCTATAACCCTCCATCTGTTTTATTTTCCCCAAAAAGGACATGATCAGGCCCTAACTGCCTGGAGATATTTTTACATTATCACTTCGTAAGGATTATGTTTTCCTCTTGCCTTCCAGCAGCCGATACTATGTCCTCATCTGCCTGATGCTAATAGCTGAAGTTATCCCAGATCTGCTGATCTTACTAACCAACTAATCTTTCAGTTGATGTACCTAGAGTAGCTATTAGATAGGCTGCACAGTTGAAGTGGGAACTATCAGAATTACTATCTTTGCTCTTCTACTATTCATAGGCCACAACCTGGGTATAATCTGACCTATTTCCAAAAAACTGCACACGTATCCACTAGGCACACAAAGCTTGCAGACTAGCTTTATTATGTAGCACACTTGATAAAATTATGAACAACAAAACAATCGTCAGCAAAATCACTGAACAATGATCTTATCAACATGTTCATCCTGAAAGTCTATTCCAGCCTCAACATCCCACTAAGTACAATGAAAACAGACCAATAATTATTATCTGTGGCAGTCATGAACCAAAATGCAGGTTATTTTAAGTTGCACATTAGCATTTAAATTAAACTAGTTCACTTCTTAAAATACACTTATGGGCCCAAACTTGAATTAGAGACACAGCTGTTAAACATGTTTTTGGGTTTTCAAGGGAGGAGGGGATCCCTGTCAATATACCCCACAAACAATAAGGAAGGGAAAGGGAAAAGATTACCCTTTGCCCACTATGCTACTGCTACTTCCATTTGCATTTCAGAATCTCTTTGAACATTTTAATAACCAAACATCCCACAGTATTTTTTCTCTTCTTTCAAGACACACACCAGCCTGTTACACTGGCCACACTGTGCCTGTGTAGTCTCCTATGAATACAACTCATATCCCAGCTGGTGTGATTGCTGCCTCCTGGAACTCAGTGTGAATGTACACAAGTTAATCGAAGCATCTACGCATGGTAGTATGAAGACCTCTGAGGGCACATTTTCCTTGCAGAGAGCTCACATTGACTCTCTGCATCCAACTTTTGTGGCAGTTTGAGGCTGTACTGAACTATATGGTGCAACACAAGCTTGATTACTTCTTTAATCTGTTTTTCAGTTAACTGTGGGAGAAACACTCTTCTTGATCTTTTCCTCTCACAGACCATAATAACATTTTCTTCCACCTGATGGAGGAGTCTATCCATTCACTAAGCAGGAAGCTTAAGAAAACCCACTTTAAAATCATATCACCATAAAGAATACTTGTTTGGAGTTCTAATTATCACCTAATTTAGATCAAATCTGTCAAAAATAAACCAAGGGATTTAAATGGAGTTGTTACTTATTCTTTAAAACTGAGCAACACACAGGTACATTAGGAACCTCAAAACAAAAATAATTATGTTATATGCACAGGGTTGTTTTGTTTTTTTTCTTTAGTGACCTGAGGGGTTGTTTTCTTCCATTAGTAGCTGTTGTAGCTGCTGACAGTCCTACTTAAGGTTCCTGATGGTAGCACTTTGCCATCGAAGTCACTGACGTCTCCACATTTCTCTCAGACTGACACAAGGATACAAATCAAGGTGAGAAACCTACTCTTCACTGTAATTGCAGAAATTCTGGTCATTATGTACCTCCCTGCCAGGAATTAATTTCATTGTTGTGTCTAAAAAGCTGATTATATAACAGCTTAAAGAATGCAAAATTTTTTAGAGCTGTTAGTTTTTAACACAGATAACTTTACTCATGGGCTTGATCCAGTCTATTACACGGACTTTATACGTGATTTGATTTCAGCTGTACTTTGTGGCTGAAAAGTCTAGTTTGCCTTTGCCTTTCCCCCTTCTCCCTTTCCCTCCCCTCCCCCTCCCTTTTCTTCTTCTCCTCTCCCCTCCCCTACTCTCCCCTCCTGTGCAGGGAGTTACCCAGAAGGCCCAGATCACTGCTCAGGTCAGGCTGGGTATTGGTCAGCAGGTGGTGTATCCTCTCCCCTTGCTATTTCCCTTATCATTATTATTATTGGTGGTAGCAGTAGTGGTTTGTATTATACCTCCATTACTGGACTGTTCTTATCTCAACCCATGGGAGTTATATTCTTTCGATTCTCCTCCCCATCCCTCTGGGAGTGGGGGAAGAAAGAAGTGGAAGAGTGAGTGAGAAGCTGCGTGGTTCCAAGTTACTGTTTGGGCTTAAACCACAACACTTCCTTCTAAAGAAATTGTAGGCAACTGGCAACTACAGGGACATTTGTATGAAAACCAATCTACAAAAGCGCTACAACTGATCATATTTGAGCTTAAACCTTGAGGAAGATGACCTAGTCCTGGTAACTCATCTGAACATTTTTCCTACCAAATGCTTTTTGAGCAAGTATATAGAACTTTTGTAAAGGTATAATTGAAATAGCTCCATCAAAACATGCATGGGCATCACAGAGAATACACGTGCTTGGAAAAAAGCTGCAAAAGAAACATTGTTAATTTAGTGGAATTTATCTTGAACATCAGACATAATAGCTAAGTATGCAAATATTTTCCAGAAGCTAACGGGAAATATTTTTTAATTTAAAGTACCGATTGACCGAACACACACTTGAAAAAACTAGTCCTCCAAAAATGGGAATTTTTCTTATAAAATTGCTCTCAATTATAACATAAAAAAATATCCAGACAAAACAGGGGTTTTTCTTTATATATGAAGAGAAAAATCTTTGTAAGTTACTAATTAAATTAAAAATATATATTTTAGATACAGATCATATTATTTATTACTCAGTTGAATGTAATATATACACATATCTAAATACTGTAAAGATAATTCTGAGAAGACTCATAAACTTCCCATGAATTCTCTGAAAACAGTAATTACTGTATTCCACTGTAATTATAAAGAATCTCTGATGTCTCCTCTGGCTCCCAGCTACCACTGCATATGAATCCCTTAGAGTGTTTTAATGATTTTAATTTCAAAACTCTGATATGGGAAGAAAATGCTATGCTTCTATTACAGAGGGAGTAAGGAAAACTAGGGTATAACATCTTTAAAAGAGTGGCATGGCTTTGTCTCAACTACACTGGAAATCAGTGAAGCAGCCCTCCATCTTTTACAAGGAATAATCACTGGACCACACCTTGTCTCCATCTCTTTGTTTAATGGCCACATCTTTCTTAAAGCTGGGCTCTCTTTGAGGTGAGGATAGACCCCAGAATGTATCGACATTGACAATCTGCTCAGGACATAACCACAGATAAGGCAGCTCACTGAGTACCGCTGAAGACGGAGCTGCGCTGATAGGAACACAAGGAAACGCTTTTGCAGTGCCTGTCTAAATTACAGCAGGCTGTAGCCCATAGTATTAATTTCGCACTTCCAAAGAATGAAGAAGTCAGTAAATCTTTTAATGGAACTGGAAATAGTGCAATTCTGTTCTACATAAGTGTGTGAAGCAGAGGTTCAAAGGTTATCCCTGAATCATGGCCTTATATAAAATCAGCCTGCCACCATGTCAGCATCATATAGTAACACTTTAAACACTTTATTTAAGCATCTCATTTAGGAAACAATTACTGTAAGTTTTTGTCTAATATAATTAATAGGTCAAGCAGCACTTATTAAGTCTTTAGGCATTAATTAACATTTAAAAATTATCACATATGACACATCAATTAGATATCAGTCACTTATTAGAACTACTGACATTTAATAAGTATTTTAATTTATACCAACCTATCCTGCTGTATATATCTTTCCAAACTACAAGTACCTGCAAATAGTACTTAAGGACTTTGACATGTTAACTTTAATTTTGTCTTTGCAATTAGTATGTGCATGGAAACCTTATTCATACCTTATATACTCTGGTCACAAAAAAATATCTGTGTCTCTTCAGTTCACTAATAAATGCCAAAATATTGAATAAAAAGCATAGCATGCATATTAAAATAATTTTAAAAACATAATAGAAATTAATAACATCTTTGTCCTCTTTCTGTGTCAGATTTGAAATCAAATCCTCTTCTGATTCTACTGTCCTGTCCTGAGGAAAGAAATACAAATGTTCAAGTGTTAATTGCTGATCTCTGTCACCCCTTAATTATGCATTCTTGTATCTTCTTTAATACTTCCCTTGCACAGCAATCTCCTATTGTCAAGATCTTGCCATTAGATGCTTCACAGGTATGATCTCTCTCTTGGCCTAATTGAACTTATTATCAATCAATTTTTATAGTACTAACTGGGTACTTAGGATGACATATAAAAACCTATAGGGTGTCCAAACTTTACAAGACTAATGCCCATATTGGCAGCTTGACAAGAACTAGAGATCTATGTTTCTTCTGTACATACTTTTGCATATTTTTTCTCACTAATATATGCCCTAACCCATAAGATTATCATATATTTGCAACTTTGTTGAACTAATAGAAATCACCTGTTTAATCAGTAGATGTTTCTTGTCTAATGTACACTTATGAGGTAAATTAAGGTGGAATTTTAGAGTGTGCAGATATAGAAAATTTCCCAGCTTTCTCTGTATATGTTCTTGAAACTTCATTGGGCTGGGTCATGTGGAAGAGGGAGTATGTATGGCAGTAACCTGCCTCAGGGGGGTATGGGGTGCTTTAAACATGCAATTCCATGAGTTGACAACATCCTCACTTATCTGTCTACCTCTATTCTGCCCAGTGAACTGCAGCATTTGGTGCTGGGACATACTTTACAATGCTGCCCATGTGGAGCTATGGCCAGAGCCACAGAAGATTGTGAAAGTGCAAGTCAGCCACAGGATTTTCACCTGCAATGCATGAGACTTGACAGGTCTGTAGCACACCTGTGATGGCTTAACTGGGCTACCACAGATAACAAGTAGTAAAAAGCAAGCTCTCCAGATGTTCTGGGAATATACATGTGAGTACCCATACTGTCATCTTTCATTACAGCTGTTAGCTGGATTAAGATACCAAAGGTAGGATAACTTGCTACATTTTCATGTTTTCCTTGCAGTTTTGACCAAGCCTAATGGCAATTAATTGGCTTCATGCAGATCTACACAGTTGTTCGGATGAGAGTAAAAAATCAGACCAATAAGGAGTGAAAAAATGTACTTACTTTTTTTTTTCAGGTAGAAAATCAAAAGACAGTTGAGTTGAAGGCTAGATTGCAAAGACACCTTGCAACACTGAATCCCACAACAGGTACACTGTTTAGCCATGTCAGACTTGGGGATCTAAAGCAAACTAGTTTCCTCAGGTCCCTCAGTAGTTCACAGTCAATGATGAGCATCACCAATAAATAGTTCAGAGCAGAAACAAAACTCATTTCTCAAGTACAATCCATAGCATTTAGTTAAACACCCTTACTTTCTATACAATGCGTGAGGAGGATTAAATAGGATTCACAACAGACAGTATGCTGTGCAAGGTTTACAGAATAGAGAAGGTCAAGACTTAAATCCTGTGCTTGTGTCAGACCAGTTTTACAACTCAGAAACCTCTCCTGCACTAATGGACCCGTGACCCTCCTTTCAAAATAACAAGCACCTTTTTCTTGTAAAACACAGAGGTCAGGTGATGGTGTTTCTACTATTTAGATGGGATTCAGACTGAAGAAATTCAAATACATGTAACTGTGGCTTGAGATGCTGAGCAATCTTTTCATTTTGCAACTATGCTACTTTGCAGAAACAAACGTAGAACTCATTGGGATAGAGAGAAAAGTGTGTGCTGGTTTTGGCTGGGATAGAGTTAATTTTCTTTCTAATAGCTAGTATGGGCTGTATTTTGGAATTGTGCTAGAATCAGTGTTGATAATTCAGGGATGTTTTCATTATTGCTTACACAGAGTCAAAGCCTTTTCTGCTCCTCACGCCAACCCACCAGCAAGTCAGCTAGGGATGCACAAGGAGGTGGGAGGGAACTCAGCCTGACTGTTGACCCCAACTGACCAAAGGGAAACCCCATACCATGATGTCATGCTCAGCATATAAAGCTGCAGAATAATAGAATCATAGAATTGTCTAGGTTGGAAAAGACCTTTAGAATCATCAAGTCCAACCTTTACCCTAGGACTGCCAAGACCACCACTAAGCCATAGCCCTAAGGGCCTCATTTACACAGTTTTTGAACACTTCCAGGGACAGTGATTCCACCACTGCCCTGGGCAGCCTGTTCCAATGCCTTTTTGGTGAAGAAATTTTTCCAGTCTAAACCCCGCCTGGTGCAGCTTGAGGCCATTACCTCTTGTCCAGTCACTTGCTACTTGGGAGAAGAGATCATCCACCTTCTTGCTCCAACCTTCTAAATGCAAGGGAGTGGGGTAGTGTTTGGAGTTTGTCTTCCCAAGTAACCCTTATTTGTGTTGGAGCCCTGCTTTGCTAGAGATGGCTGAACACCCGCCTGCAGATGGGAAGTGGTGAATTAATTCCTTACCTTTGCTTGCTTGCATGGCTTTTGCTTTACCTATTAACCTGTCTTTATCTCAACCCATGAGTTTTCTCACTTTTACCCTCCTGATTCTCTCTCCCATCCCATCAGAGGGCTGGGGAGGTGATTGAGCTGCTGTGTGGGGCTTAGCTGCCAGCTGGGGTTAAACTGGCTTAAATGACCACGGTCCTTTTTGGTGCACAGTTTGGGGCTCAAATTCAAGTGACAGTAGCCATCTGCTGAAGGAGAGAACAGATTCTTGACCCCATCTCCAAGGACTGTTATAGTGCTTTATAAATCAGAAAGTGAATGAATCCGTAAGCAGGCCTAGCAACCAAGATCAACTCTCATCTTTCAAAATTTTAACCCCCACTGAAATGTCACTTAGAGTGCTTGCTCTTTTCACTGCCACACATCTGCTTGGCAGAACTCATTGTCTTATCATCAAGAGATCCCTATTTTCTTCTTTTTAAGCCTACATTTATGACTGATTTGTTTTCATTGACTTTTAACTGACATTAGCTAATTATTAACTCTGCAGGATAGATTAAATTTTAATTTTAATGTCATTGTAAAACACCGTGAGCTGCCTCAGCATGATAAGATGTTATAAAAGTTTAAACTGTTGTTATAAGTTAGCCACCTGTTCAAAACGTTAGAAATCTACACATTTAAATCAATCACAGTGCACTGGATCCCCCATCAAGACTAATGCCGATAAATTATACTCTTAGCTCTATTTGATACAGAGTCATTATTCTCCAGAATGGTAGTATATTGGACTTTGTTTTGTAGAGTTTTAGTTGGGATTGCAGTGTAATTTTTCAAAATCCTAAATATACTCCAATGCATATTTTCCAATCTGCTAAATTGCTGAGAGATTATTCTGGCTAAACAGTACCTTTGAGGTTCTGCCTGGTGTATGAGACATATGCAGGAGATGTACTGCTTCTGAATGAGTTCCTGGAAGTACTGTAGAATGGTAGAAAGGCCTATATAGTACTTCATACAGTTCTTGCCATCTCTGGGCCAAATCAGAAAAACTGGATAAAATGCTGTATGGAAAAAACCCTTATACCTTTCTGTCTCAGGAGACAACAGATGAATCTGCAGGCTGAAATGAAAGAGATTTATGTCTTAGGCATGCTATATAGATGGGAAAAAATAACTTATTCTGGATATTCTACCTATAAAGCAGGCTAATATTTTTCCCATGAAAAATATTTCATCTCTTCACATGGCAAATTCACTTGGGTAAGTACTATTTCTTAATGAAAGCAAGAGGGTTATTTCTACAGTTCTAATAAAGAAAGGCAGCATACTGAGGCTGAATAGTTTAATAGACTTAGTTCTGCAGTCAGGGAACTGACTTTTCTACTTCCTGTTCTTCTTGTGCTCAGAAAAGTTTGTAAGTAAACCAAAAGACACAGAGTTCATAATTTTATTCTAACTCAAACAATCGTCAGCAGCCCTGCAGCTCATTCATTATTTTCATTTAGATGAATATAAAGTGTAACACTACACAAGAAAGCTATATTGTCTGAGACAGGTGACAGCAGACTCTTCAGTTTCCCTTTGTAATACATTCCTGCCAATTCCTGAAGTAGGAATTCAGTGGAAGACTCCCCAAAGAGATAAATTTTTAACTCTGTTATTGAGAAGGGAAAAAATGTAAAAGAGGATTTAGCTGACTGCATGAGGCTTAGCATGGAGTTACTGTCTATACCCATCTAGGACTATGCTTCCTGAGCTCAATGCCTGCGCATAGAATACCAAGAATCTGTGCTCTGACGGTGATTACTAGTATCAGTGTAACTGACAGATGACTGAGGGACAGGGGACCATACACAGATCCTGAGGTTAAGAGACATGAACTGGCATGTATCTGAGCTGCTGAAAGCAAACATACTCTAGAGCACGCTTCCTGTGCCTACATGACATAGCTCTATGCCCTGCCTCTCCCAAGGATTTATGCGCTGCTCCTACGAACACAACACATAATTACTAGTTTTGTGAATTTTCAGTTCAAAGTGTTTTTAAAAAAAAGTGAAGGCCATGGTACATCTTTCTGCCTCTGAATACTGTTCTAACATTTTAACATTTGTGAATATATGTTGCATGCCATGGGTTGTTCAAACATTACCTTTGAAAGAGTG
>NW_009936689.1:12013-21415 GCF_000696875.1 Nestor notabilis
ACCCAGAACACAGCAAATAAGAAAACAAATATGACTTTTATGCATCAAAATAAAACTTTCTTCATTCTGACCAAAAACTAGTGAAATTAAGCTTGGAGATGATGATTTAGACAATCTCTAGGCTGCTGGGTGGGGGGTGGGGGAAGGAGGATCCTGAATATTGAATTACTTGTTTTTCCTAGTACAAGTCCTTTGCAGCTTTGGAAATCTTCAGTGTATCTTTCTTTAGAACTGTGATTGTTGTTTGCCTTTCTCCTTGTTTGGAATTTCTTCAGTAACTTAGTAATGGAAAGCTAAATGCTGTTTGGCAGATTTGTTGCACAGAATTGTGTGGAGTATTTCTGCCCTAGCATTTCTCCGTGAAAAATTTTGTGCAATCTACAAGAGATACCACAACAAAGGGGACTATGGAGACCTGACATACCATGTCAACTGTCATTTCTGTCAAATGTAAATGCAAGAATGAAATCCTAGGTAGAAAATAGGAACATTTGAGTCGGGGTTGAGTGAAAGGGCATCAAAGACTGTGCTTCCAGACTCTTTTTCTTTACCTCTGTTGTTTTTCTCTGACTTACTTACATAGTGTATATCTTCTTCTGAATTTTCCTTGGATATAAATTTACTTTCCCTTTTAAAGAAGCAATACAGACCAGCAATGACTGTGAAATGTCTGCTATTACCAAAAATACGTATTATGTTGTGGAGGGTAGTTTCTGTTAGAGGAAAATACACATAACAGCCTAGGAATGGTGAGGTGGATGCTCCCTCATGTCCCCACATCTGACTGGTAGTGAGGTAATAGATGTGTTCTAAGCAGGCACATATATACACAGAATGTATATCATATATCCATAGCCAGCCATACAGATCACAGACAGACACACACACACCACCCTTAGGAACATAGCACCAATGGCCTTAACCAGACCTCCTCTCTAGCTGAGCAGGATGGAGGTCCCCTAGTGAGAATATATACATACATACCTACAGTGTGGATTCCTTCAGCAGCTGGGCTCAGACACTGTTCAGTATCTGTCCCTGAATCCCAACCTCACCAGTTGCTGGCAACTAACTTTCAAGCCCCCAGGGCTGCAGTCCCCCACTCCTGTTGCTGGTACAGACTGTCACAGAAACACATGGAATCACAAAATCATTAGGGTTAGAAGGGACCTTCTGGAGATCTGCCAAGGCAGGGCCACCTAAAGCAGGTTACACAGGATCATGTTCAGGCAGGTTTTGAGTGTCTCCAGAGAGGGAGACTACACAACACTCCTAGGCAGCCTGTAAAACTCATATTGGTGGAGTCAAAGTCCAGAGTGACACAGCTAGTGAGAAATTCCCTGGTCCCAGCAGCTTCCTGTGCTCTGATCCCTACACACACAGGCTGGCCCTTGGAGACCCATCCACCTCCTTTCTCCCAGTCACTGTCTTGTTCATCACTAGTGATCCCAGACTCCCTTGCACACCTGCATTCACTCCAGTTGCTGCATCACAGACAGATGGGCATCTGTGACTCGGTGTGACTCCTACTGCTGCACTCACATCCCATGAACATGTACACTTACACATACACATACACATACACATACACATACACATACACATACACATACACATACACATACGTTGAGTAGAGAGCCCTTATCCAGGAAGGAGTTAGAAAGGAGTTTAAGAAGAAGATAGGGCAAACTGTGCTTGTCAGGCACAGGACATAACCACACAAATGTACTGACTAGCTAGCTATTTTCATGCAAACAGCCCTTTTTTTCCCCCAACCCTCTATTTTCCACACTTGTTCCTCTTCTAATCACCTCCCTTGTGTCACCCTGCTCCTCACCCTCCATCCCTGCCTCCTCTAAATATCCCATAATAAGTCCCATAATAAAAACTGAACTGCTTTTCCCCTGCATCTCATAATGTGTACCACACCTCTAGGCAACAAGCCCCTTAGTTTGGTTATCTGGAGAGCTGCTTCATGGTGGTTTCCATGCCTGCACAACAAGGCTGAGATTCTGCTGGGACAGCCCTGAGAGAGACCTGTACAGGGTATTTGCTCTTCAGGAGTCCTTACTTTATTTCCACAGTAAGTGTTTTGATGAGCCAATGGCCCCTTGTGAGACACCTTGGAGTAGCCCAGCAAAGTATTAATTGGGGTCCTCCTCCTACTGTTATTTTTGAGCTCTTTTGTGGGTAGGCAGATGGGGTTTATCACACAACCTAACAGTTTTAGCCCCCTATATTAACTTAGTCCTTGCTGGAGATGTCACATACCAAGCTTTCAAAATTTCATTTGATTTAATCAAGTAGTTTCAGCCTCAGTATTTAGCTGGACATAACTGATTTACTCTCATTCTCTGAAAAAGAGGCATAAATGTCTTCCTTGGCTGTGAAGAAACCTTTAAAGGGGTGACCAGAATTAAGTTATTTTTAATAACTATGCATACAGAATTTATATAGTTCTTATCTCTTCAGTATCCAAGGATCATGCAGTCTGAGTACTCCTTAATATAATTTTCTTGTCTGAGGTAGAATAATTTATGCCCAAGAACTTCTGCAGAGGTGATAAGAAATGGCTACTCTTGTCTTCCAGCAAAGACTCTAATGCAGTGGCTTGCTGTGTGCTGACCACCTGTATACCTTGAGCTCAGGCAGGCACTAGATGCATATCTGATGTCTAAGTGGTGGTAATATTCCCCATTTCAATTTGTAGGACCCAGCAGAATTGTGCATCTCCATTCAGACCAAGGAAACATCAGCATCTTTAAAACAGTTGACTCTGCATTTGCCAAATCTTTGGGCAATAAATAACTCTCTGTGTCTGCACATCTGTCTTTCAGAAGCAGCAGAATTTCACAGTCTCATTGGCATCTGGGTTTTTTTGTTAGATATGTTTGTACTATTCTTTAATGATTACATTACATGGTAATTGTTTTTTGCTTTGACAGACACAGCCTTGGTTCTATACATAGTGTACCCATCATCTTTAGAAAAACATTCAGACTTTCAGAAGGTAAAAAGCAGACAAGAAAAACATTGAGAAATCTATATAAAAATATAATAATTTGCTAATATCCACCTAAACAAGACTCTGGGATGACTAAAATCTTATGTTTCCTATTGAGATTTGCAGAACAAACTGATTGCAGAAATGAAAAATTGAAAATAAATATATGATGTGCAGTAAAATTTGCAAGAACTTTTAGAAAATTATCAATTAAGAATGTAAAAAATTTCTAATGTGTCCATGTTGCTAGATGAAATCCCTCTCTTATGTGGGTGGTTTGTTCTCTGCTGCTTTTGCAGCAGCACAGAACAAAATATAAATACATTATAAAAGGACAATAGAAAGTTTAATATTTAAAGTTTAGAGAATGAAAAAAAATTCTTCAGTAAAATTGTGTGTCTATCTGGGATAATGTGTTCTCTTTATTTTTTGATAGATCAGAAATCTTCCAAATAATATAAATGTATACAATTACCATAGAATCATAGAATAGTTAGGGTTGGAAAGGACCTTAAGATCATCTAGTTCCAACCCCCCTGCCATGGGCAGGGACACCACACACTAAACTATGTCACCCAAGGCTCTGTCCAGCCTGGCCTTGAACACCTCCAGGGTTGGAGCATTCACAACTTCCTTGGGCAACCTATTCCAGTGACTCACCAGTTTTTGAACTGGAAAAAAAAAAAAGTTGTTTTAAGGGTCAGCTATTCTGGAGTTTATTTAACCTGTTCATAAAAAAAAACCCCAAACCGCTAGTACAAGTAAAGAGCTCCTCTAAGCAGTAGCTGTCTGCTCAATTATTAAGAAAGAATTTTACTAAGGGCAATAACTTCTTACCTAAATTGTCAAGGTCTGCAATATAGGGGTCTGTGTCGGATTTAAGTGATTAAGTCCTTATTAAGCCCCAAGTCAGCTAAGTGATTAAGCCCAGAGACTGATCCATCTCACCCTACATGCTATTTCTGCAAATGGTCACTACGAATGCAGGCTGAGCTCAGTACTAATGTCACATGTAGGTATTGAAGATACTATGGCCTATATTCCTGTGGGGTTTGCAAATATGACATAGTACTTACAGGCAAGGTTTGTAGACAAACCGAAGGTCTTATGGAGGTATCCAAAGGTACTCCTAAACAACAGATATGGCACTAGACACCTGTGCTTAGACAACTTTAAAATATCATCTCATTTCCTCTCAGATGAAACCTAGTACATAGGCTATTACCATGCTGTATGCTCTGTCCTGATATGTGTTAAATCCTTTTTTCCTCTAAACTTTATGGAATAAAATTGTAAACGAGATACATGAAGTAAACTTTTCCAATCTATTCAGCTTTGATAAGGACCTCAGACAGAGTACTCTTTCCAGTTTAGGCAAGATAGTTCAAAGATGAAAAAAAATTGAAGACAGCCCAGCAGAGAGCCACCGAGGTCAATGGGAAATTTATATAAAAGGAAAGTTTTGTGAAGAAAAAAATAAAATTAACATTAGATTCCGTTGGTTACTGGAACAAAGGTAAATTGGCTTAAGTCTTAGGGAAGAAGTTTTAAATTAGAGTTTAGGACTTACGAACTGTAAGATTTTGGGCACAGAAAGAGCCTCTCAAGGAAGATAATGGTATCTCTTTCACCAGATATTTTAAAGTATAGTACTAAAAAAAAGCCCTATTGGGTATTTGAGGTGGTTGATTCTAGTCAAATACTTCTTATTCAGTTTTTAAAGAGATGATCAGATGAGTATTTGAGTTCTTACAATCCATATTTCTGTAGTTTGTTAAGTGATTACTTAGCTTCAGCCAGTTTGAAGCTAGGTTCCTAGCTTAGTCTAATCCCCTAAACTCTCCTGACAGTGAATGGCAAGAGAAAGGCAGATCCTGTGAGTAATTATAGAGTTGGCTTATGCAGTATACAGTTGGCTTTCTGGGCTGTGAGCGCACACTGCTGGCTCATGTTCAGTTTCTCATCAACCAACACCCCCAAGTTTTTCTCCACAGGGCTGTTTTGAATCTCTTCTCCACCCAACCTGTAGCTGTGCCTGGGATTGACCCGACCCAGGTGTGGGACCCGATTCAACTGCTGGGATGTCAGGGCATTGAAGAGGTGAACAATGATATCCTGATTTGAGACTGGGCACAACTGTGCCCCTGGAGTGCATCTAGCCCCAGAAAATGGAAGTGCTCTACACACAGGTGGTAGAGGCATAGCCTATATCTGTCTGTTGATTTTAAGGGAGCCCAAACAATTTGTTTTAGACTGATTTTTGAAGGTGAGATGAACCTTTTATTTCTTGAGTATAGGAACTTTACTAGATCAATATCTTTGATAAATCCTGCTTTGTAAAGCTAAATACATAAACTGATTTCCCAGAAGAACTCAGGATATAATTTATGGCCATAGTTCAATCTTTTAGGACACTGAGAGGCAGACACAGAGGAATTATTTTCATGGAAACCAGGACTCAGTCTTAATTTATGAATGAGTTTATAAAATTGTGGATGTATGAATTCAGGATGAAGAAATTTTTACATCAGTTATTTTTCATAATGCATGCACGTTCTTATGACAGAGACCTCATAGCAGCCTTCCAATATCTGAAGGGAGCCTGTAAGGATGCTGGGGAGGGACTCTTCCTTAGGGACTGTAGTGGTAGGACAAGGGGTAATGGCTTTAAACTTAAACAGGGGAACGTCAGGTTAGATGTAAGGAAGAAGTTCTTCACAGTGAGGGTGGTGAGGCACTGGCATGGGTTGCCCAAGGAAGTTGTGAATGCTCCAACCCTGGAGGTGTTCAAGGCCAGGCTGGACAGAGCCTTGGGCGACATAGTTTGGTGTGTGGTGTCCCTGCCCATGGCAGGGGGGGTGGAACTAGATGATCTTAAGGTCCTTTCCAACCCTAACTATTCTATGATTCTATGATAAAGTCGTGACTTTAGATGTTAGACAATGTCATAATGTGAATGCTTATAGGCTGTTGTCATGGTTTAAGCTCAGCCAGCAACTCAGAACCACGCAGCCGCTCGCTGGTTTCTTCCTTCTACCTTCTTTCTTCCCTCGCTCCTGGAGAGATGGGGAGGAGAATTGGAGGAATGTAACTCCCACGGATTGAGATAAGAACAGTCCAGTAACTAAGGTATAATACAAACCACTACTGCTACTAATAATAATGATAAGGGAAATAACAAGGCAGAGGATACAACTGCTCACCATCTGCCGACCAATACCCAGCTCAACCCGAGCAGTGATCTGGGCCTTCCGGGTAACTCCTCCCAGTTTATATATTGGGCATGACGTGCTGTGGTATGGAATACCCCTTTGGCTACTTTGGGTCAGGTGTCCTGTCTCTGCTTCCTCCTGGCTTGCCCTCCTCCCCGGCAGAGCATGAGACTGAGAAAGTCCTTGGCCTGGTTAAACATTACTTAGCAACAACTAAAACCGTCGGTGTTATCAGCGTTGTTCCCAGGCTGAAAGTCAAAACCACAGCACTGCACCAGCTACTAAGGAGAAAAAATGACTGCTGTAGCTGAACCCAGGACAGCTATCTTACGTTTCAGCATTAGAATATGGTATTTTTTAGAGCTATCTTCATTTAGCTTTCCAGAATTTTTACTTTTAAATTCAACTTTTATTAATTAAATTCTATCAGGCATGGATGTTGAGTGTTTCGTATAGCTGAACTGCATGAAATTCAATAAAAATCCTCATAGAGTTAATAGAACAATTAAAATTATTTAATTAATCTGTGTCTGATAATATGCACACTTCATATAGTCAGGCATGAATTTTAGGTGGGGTTGCCTCCCTTCTTTTTCAAAAGCAGCTTTCAAACAATACTATTAATTGAGCTTTTGTTACTATCTTTCTTTGTAAGCATAGCCAACACTTTGAATATACAGATGATATAATTTGAGAATCATTAATCATGCCCACAGTTATCTAGATATCTCATAAACTGAAACTAAGCTTTAAAAACCCAGGTAGTCTTGGCTTCCTGGAATTTCTGTCAAGGAGACAAAGAAAAAAGTATTTCTTCTACTGAATAATAAAAGCAATTCTTGAGTCAGTTTTTCTAATGCCCTGGTGCAGTATCTCAGATAGTAATGTCTGGAAACAATGTAGTAGCTCTCTGGAATGCACATGAAGACATTTCAGAGCCAGAGAAAAGCTATGAAAATAAACCCATAATTTTCTGTTTCTTCCTAACTTAGATGATGGAAGAAATAACAAATAAATGTTCAGCATATCTGAGATAAGCCAGTTGACTCTATGACAAAAGAGAGCAATTTCTGCCTTTAGAAACAAACAAACAAAAAGCAGACTTGTAAGTGTGGCTGACCAGTTTCCTTGATTGCACACATAAGTCTAAGATTAAATATGAATTTACTGGTACAATGAATTTAATTTCATATTAATTTAATAGATTCTCAATTATTGATGCCATTGGATATATTAACACAGGCAGTGCCCATCCCAGATAAGTACTGAACATTGCTCCAAGTAAAATCTACCCTAGATATTTATTGCATCTGCTGAAGTCTTAGTACTCCAGTAATAAACATAAAAATGGTAGTTAATTTTATATTTATATGCTTTTCTGTACAAAATTGCGTGAACAGCTGCACTTTGATAAAGAAATTTTGTCAATAGATAATATTCTAGATTTTGAATCCCAGAAGGAAAACACCAAAGGAAAGTTTATGACAGGTGAGACATATCTTTGATTAGATTTGTAATAAACGTATGGAACATAAGTGAAATTCTGCAGCCTCAGGATTAAAGGAATATATAACTAAGAGGGTTCTTTACTGAATATTTCATCCTTTGGTGTACATGACTATCTCTGATGTTACTTCAGAGGAAGAGTGCCACAAGTTGCAAAGAAGAAACGTGAAGCAAAGGAAAGATAAAGACATTCCAGACTACTTTCCAGACTATTCTTGTATTCTGAAACATCCTGCTGCCTTTATATCTTTTTGGTTTTCTTTTTTGTTTGTTTGTTGTTTTGTTTTTTTTTTTCTTTTTTTTTTAAATTCAGAGAGGTAAATTACAGCTTTATATTTGTTGCTTTAGAGCAATGAGGAATAAAAGCTGTAAGAATGTTTTAGGTGTGTTTGTTTTCAGGATACTGACTATAGAATCAGAGTATTCCAATTAAATCTGATGGTTTGAATAACATAAATCTGCCTTAGAATACTGCACATGTAGGAAGAATGAACAGAAGGAGTGTATCACCTGTGACCTGTGATTCTGTAGTGTTCTGGCTGATAATGCAGTGGGGTTTCTTCAGGATGTGTAGGTCAAGAGAATATGAATAAATATATTTGGTGACTCCTTGCTTCATGACCAGTTGGCATCAAATTATGGAAAGCACCACACTAGCATCAACAGAGATGATATAGGTTTAAACATGCAGACATAAATAAAAAGATGGTACCTGTAAAAGTTTTGCTGTCCAACACTGTACTTTCACAAAGAATTCTTATTTAATAAGAGGCAAACATAAACCCTGAGTCCTGCTGATATTTAGTCGGGTTTGGCTCTCCTAGGTTTACTGTTTAAGCTTGTCCCTGGACCTCTATTGCCAAAGTAGAAACACACAGATGAAAAAATACTATGCAAATGCAAATGACTAGTTAATAGGATTCTTTGTGTTCAATAGCATCTACAAGTAAAAATAATTGTTTTTTTAACACTTAACATTTTTGGTAAGTATTTTTTTTACTTCCTTTCTCTTCTAACCATCAACATATTGCACCAATTATTTTAAAAGCTGTTTCCCAGTATTTTCATTGCTATTTCATAACAAAGGTTACAATTTTGTCTTGTCCCCTCCTTATTTTCTTCAGAGAAAGCAACGTCAAATAACCGTTTAATGAGTATCCTACTATCTGAGACATTTGCCTAACCCAGGACCTGTGCAAAACCAATTAGAAGTGTGCATTTGCAAATTGGATGCATACAAACATGACCAACCTCTCAACCCTTTCACCCCCAAATTCAGGACTTGGTTGTAGCTAAACTCACTTTGAAAACAAAATTTGAAGAGTCTTTTGGTGATATATATATTGTGAAAGTCTTAATACCTAAAATGTTTTTTAATTAGGCAACCTATCTCCTTACCCAAATGGATACATTGATGTATTTTCTCCTTAAAGCATATGCACTTCAAATGTCAAGGCAGATGACTGTATGAAATTACCCTTTTTTTAAAAAAACCTTGTTACCGGTTTTTTGATTAATTTTGCTTTTGGTTTTGGTTTTCACATGAAGCCTTCTATGAAGCATCTGAAAAGACAGAGTGGCCAGACTATGTGTTTTAAGGAATACCAAACACGGACCAGGCACATAGGGTATTCAGTTTCCTGCACATGGGAGTTCCACTTGAGATGGCCAAATCGGTTC